>NW_008625803.1:0-2983 GCF_000691845.1 Merops nubicus
CAGGTAACCCCCGCACCCGCTGGCACCCCGGGCCCCGAGGGGTGCTGCCCCCCGAGGGGTAACGCGCACCCCACCCAGCACCCAGCTCGTAGGGGTGGTTGTAAGTTGGAGGGTGGGTGGGTGGTTGGGAGGGGAAGGAAGGAAGGAAGGAAAGATGAGAAAGGAAGAATGAATGGGAGAGGAAGGAAGGAAGGAAGGAAGGAAGGAAGGAAGGAAGGAAGGAAGGAAGGAAGGAAGGAAGGAAGGAAGGAAGGAAGGAAGGAAGGAAAGAAGGAAGGAGGGAGGGAAGGGGAAGGGGAAGGGGAAGGGGAAGGGGAAGAGAAAGAGGAAGAGGAAAAGGAAGGATGGAAAGGAAGGAAGGAAGGAAGGAAGGAAGGAAGGAAGGAAGGAAGGAAGGAAGGAAGGAAGGAAGGAAGGAAGGAAGGGAAAGGGAGGAAGAATGAGAAAGGAAGGAAGAATGGGAAAGGAAGGAAGGAAGGATGGGATAGGAAGAAAGGAAGGTTGGATGGATGGATGGATCAGGAGCATATCCTGGACACTGCCCAAACCCCACCAGCCATGTCCCAGCAGGAGGATATTGTCCCCTTACCCCAGACAAAGGACCAGGGATGTGGGTCACGGCATCTTCAAGGCAATGGCCATCTCCACATACCGTCCAAGGATGGCATCTGCCAACCTGGATGGGGTTTTCACACCTCTGACTTAGCCAAAAAGTGGGTGCTGTGGCAAAGCTGCACAACTATGGGTGGGGGTCAGACCCCACCTCAGGCGTGTCACCGCTTAGGAGCATCCCTCCAAGTGTCACCCAGTGGATGCCTTGCAGGTTTTATGAGAAGGTCCAGATGCTGCACCAGGACCCAAAGGCTTCAGTGGACAACCCCTTGTTGGCCTTCAGCCTCATCAAGCGTCTCCATTCTGACTGGCCCAACATCATCTACAGCGATGAGGCCAGCGAGAACACCCAGGGTATGAGGAGTGGGGGCTGCTTGGCCACATGTCCTCCTCTCTGTCACCCGAGGAGAACCAGGAGGCAATGGGGAATGGGTGGAGGAGCAGGAGGATGGATGGAGGAGCAGGAGGATGGGTGGAGGAGCTGGGGAATGGATGGAGAAGGAGGAGAACAGATGGAATCATAGAATCATTTTGGTTGGAAAAGACCCTTAAGATCATGAAGTCCAGCCTTAACACTGCCAAGCCCAAATGGGTTGAGGAGCAGGAGAATGGCTGGAAGAGCAGCAGCACACGCAGTCCTTGGCGATGGATAGGGACCCATGAGAGTGATTGCACCCCGAAAGCTCACTAAGCCCGCTCTGTGCACCCTATTGCCCACCCTCAGCGCTCCATGCTGGCTTCAAGGAGGTGGAGCAGGAACTGCCTGGAGCCGAGGACCTGGCCGGGGCAGCCTGGGCGCTGATGCGGCTGCAGGATGTCTACATGCTCAGCGTCAAGGGCTTGGCCAACGGCGTCTTCCAGCGAGCTGGTGCTGGTCGCCCACCCCTCTACAGCCCTGGCCGGCGTGTCGCTCTCTCCGCCGACGACTGCTTTCATGTGGGCAAGGTGAGGGCCAGCCCCACCAGCCCACCCCACCTAAGCTCGTCCAGCCCAGGTTGTTGCTTCAGCAGGGAGAGATGTTGGGTTTGCGTCAACCCAACAAGGTGGAGGAGCTCCCAGATGACTCAGCCCCCAGATGTCCACCTGCCTGCCATCACCTTTCACCCAAGTGTTGGGGCTTCTTGATGCTTCATGGTTTGAGGAAGGAAAGAGCTGAGCTGGTGGCTTGGGGGAGATCTCCTGCCCCAGCACCCTGGTTGAGAGTGGGGTCAGGCTCTGTCTGGGGGTAAAAGTAGCTCCATAGATCCCTGGTAGATGATTTGGGTGGTCTGATAGAGGGGTTTTGTCCTGGAGAGTCATCTGAGTGTTGCTGCAGATGGAGTGTGGGTTGGGATGGGAGACGGTGGGATGGGATGAGATGGGTTTGGATGGCATAAGATGTCATGGGATGGGTTGGCATAGGATGAGAGGGAGGTGGAGATGGAGATGGAAATGGAGGTGATGGAGATAGAGATGAGTTTGGAGCAGGATGCATGAGGATGGGACAGGAAAGGAAGGGATGACATTGGTGGGAATGGGGACGAGGATTGAGATGGGAATGGAGAGGGGACAGGATGGATGGGACTTGCAATGGGACGGGATGACATCGAATGGGGATGGGATTGAATGGGATATGGTGGGATGAGGCAGGATAGGATGAGATGGGATGGGAGGGAATAAAGGTGGGATTGGGAAGAAGATGGTGGTGAGGATGGGATGGGAGGGGATGGGATGGGGATGTGGAAGGATGGGATGGTATAAAGGTGGGATTGGGAAGAATATGGTGGTGGGGATGGGATGGGGATGTGGAGGGAGGGGAGGGGATGGGATGGTGCAGGAGGGGATAGGACAGGGTGGCCCCGCTGGTGTATCTGGGTGACATCTGCCTTGCAGGTGGCCTACGACACGGGTGACTACTACCACTCCATCTCCTGGCTGGAGGAGGCCGTCAGCCTCTTCCGCCTCTCCTATGGGAGCTGGAGCCCCGGGGACCGGAGCAGCCTGGAGGACGCCCTGGACCATCTCGCTTTCTCCTACTTCATGGTACAGCCACCGGTCCCACCCCAACCCCACGGTGCCTGGCGGGGCTGAGCCCTGTGCAGGGGGATGCTCACGGGCTCTGCTCCCCCCGTCCAGGCTGGAAACATCTCCCAGGCCTTGAGCCTCTCCAAGGAGTTTCTCCTCTACGGTACGTGGGGCAACCTCGGACGCGGAGATGTTTTGGGGTGTCCCTGTCGCCTCTGCGCAGCACCTCTCTCCTTCACTCCGTTTCTTGCCCCCATGTGGAGTCAATCTCCAGGGATTGGTGCCTGGGGAAGGGGGGGACACGACACAGCCTTTAGGGTGACACCACCACCCCGGCAGACCCCAGGAACCGGAGGGTGGCGAGGAA
>NW_008625804.1:0-1557 GCF_000691845.1 Merops nubicus
TGACCACCTTGGTGAAGAGCTCCAATCCTTGACCACCTTGATCCTGACTTGGTCCCAGTGCGTGCGAGGTGGCTCCGGTCCATGGCATCTGCAACCACCTTCCACCGGTGGTTGGGACATTGGAATGCACTGGTGGGACTGGTTTGTACTGGTGGGGATTACAGCTCATGATGGGTGGCGGTGGGAGACGCCCGAATTTCCAACCTCCTGGAATTCGTCGCTCTCCGGTCCCGGCCACGCTGCCAAAGCTGGAGGGTGGGAACCATCATCCCAGAGCTGATGCTCCTCAGACGACCAGCCCTGGTCACCCCAAGAGCCTCGAGAGACCGACTGGTGGGGTTGGGAGCACCCCGAGCTCCTTGAAGGCATCTCAGCAGCTTCCCCGAGCTCCCACGGTGGAGGACAATCCATCAGCTGTCATTGGGGCTGTAGACATCGTGGTGGGTCCTACCCTGGGGTGGAATCCATCCCACGGATTTCCAGGGCCAACCAGAGACCTCCAACCAAGACCATGGTTCCTCCATCCCAAAACTTGTCCCCAGGAAAAACCATCCTTGGACAGTCACAGGGGCAAACTCTCCAGGCCACAACCTTGGTCCTCCTCCCCAGGACCTGGGGTTGGGCTGGTGGGACACAGATTTGGGGTGAAAGGCACCAAGATTGGGTCAGATCCGAGGTCTTTGCATCCGGGGAGGAGAAATCGTGGGACTCTTCCCACCCTTGGACCATCCGTGGGGGGTTCTCCTGTGGCAGAGCAGGATTTTGGAGGCCAGAAGAGCGGAAGATGTTCCCAGCAGGATTAAGTCTCTTTTTTTTCCTTTCCCTCACCGGGGGTGACTCTTTTTGTCCCCAAATTTGTGGCTGTGACACAAATCTCCTCGTGAACTTCCGGAGGGGGGTCAGGGGTTGTCCCAGGGTTGGGACTTTTGCCCCCGTGTCCCTTTGGGGCCGTTTCTCCACCACGAGGACGTTGCTTGATCTCCACTCGAAACCAAAACAAGGTTTCGAAACCGTTGGGCCTTGCCCGAAGCTCCCGCCGGCAAAACTCCCACGAGCCAAGAGGAGGCAACTCCTCGTCCTGGCCCATCCTCCCGGCTCCCCGTCCCACCCCAGCGCATCCCCAGCCCTGCCCCATCTTCATCCCCATCCTCATCCTCCAAATCCATCACATCTTCATCCCCATCCCATCTCCGACCCCATCCCACCTCCAAATCCAGCACATCTTCATCCCCACCCTCATCCCCACCTCCAAATCCAGCACATCTTCATCCCCATCCCATCTCCGACCCCATCCCACCTCCAAATCCAGCACATCTTCATCCCCACCCTCATCCCCACCTCCAAATCACCCTCACCCTCACCCCCATCCTCAACTCCATCACATCTTCATCCCCATCCCATCTTCATCCCATTCCCATCCTCATCTCATCCCATCTCCATCCTCATCCCATCTCCGACTCCGTCTCACCTCCAAATCCATCATATCTTCATCCCCATCCTCATCCCATCCCCATCCTCATCCCACCTCCATCCTCATCCTCATCCTCATCCTCATCC
>NW_008625805.1:0-808 GCF_000691845.1 Merops nubicus
CTTTTTTAAAATATATTTTTAGTTCAGCGAGGAAAAACAAAGTCCTTCCTTCACATGATCTTTTAAAAGTTTTAATATAGATTTTAAAGATTTCTCTGGTTTTATTTCCTTAAAAAAAACATGTTACTTCTTCATAACTAGAAAAGTGGATAACAAATCTATTTATCAGTAGAAGTCCAGTTCTGCCAGTCTTTGTTACAAGAAACCTTTGTCTGAGGAAGCTCATGGCATTTCTTCATTAAATGAAAACATTTTTTTCCATTATGCTTCTATTAGTTCTGTCACCTGAAGAAGACTTACAGCTCTCATGCGGGCTTGGAAATATTAATCTGTTTCTGTAAGACAATAATCTTTGATCTTTGAAAATAACGAATGACAAAATTACTGGGCAGTGTCACCCTAGGTATGTGATAAACTTGCCTTATGGATTGTAACATTATTGCCAAAGATTTCAAAGAGAGGGCAGAGCCTACTTCAGAAAAGCTTCTATTTTACCTGTGTAATTAAGAGATCTTCTATGTGCAAATCCCATTTCCTGTGCAGTAGAATATCTCTGTCTTTTCTTACACCCATGAAGCTAAAATGTATATGTGGGAATAAATGGGACTTGTTTTCTGATCCCTACTTATTTTCTTCTTTTTAAAGTAATTCCTGAAATTGTTTTGGCTGGGGTTCTAATACCAGACTAGTGTAGTTTGCAAGATCATTCCTTTCCATTTTATGAAAAATATGCCAAAAAAAAAATAAATCAGAAATTCTAAATAATACAGAGATATGGCATTTAAAGATTTGCGGATTCTCCAAATTT
>NW_008625806.1:0-5829 GCF_000691845.1 Merops nubicus
CCCGCCACGACAGCCCCTTCAGCTCGCAGCCAGCTGCTCTCTCCACAAACCGCAGCCAGGCCAAGCAACTCTCCCCCCAGGTTTCGTTTCTTCTCAGAACAACCTCAGATCAACACTCCACCCCTCGCTTGTCTCCTGAGAGCACAGAGCACCCCCACCAAGCCCAGTTCTACTGAAAGAGTTGCACTTTGGTGGAACCACCGGCTCCTTTGGAGGCCGACAGCCCCACGCTGAGCCACGAGCACAGGCAGACACGTGCCGTGCCCACCACGACTCGCCGGGGCAGCAGACACCAGCTCTGCTCACGGGGGGCTCGCTCAGCACCCGCACAGCGCCGGCTGACACCCACCCAGGATGAACCTTGCTCCTGCTTTTCACATCTGCACATTTCGTTTTGGCATTTCAGACACAAACACCAAATTTCAGTCGCTGTTGGAACAGCTTCTACGGGAGGTTTTCACGCAAAGCAAACCCGACGCAGCACAGCCGTTGGTGTAAGCTCCACCCCACCTTTCAGGGTTCTCAGGAAGTGTCGGAGGAGCTCCCTGTGTGCATCTCGGTAGCGATCAGCTTGGGTCTGGGAACAGATGGGCACCGAGGTCCCCTGCTCTGTAATCCCCAGGGGATGCCGATTATCCATCCGTAACGTTCCTTCGGAACCGCGGACCTGCACGGGAGGCAGCAAACAGGAAAGGGAAGGAACATTTTCAAGTTATCATGCTTTCAATCCCAAAACGCCGGGCTGGTCTACAGAAGCCCCAGTTTGTGCAGCCATGAAAAAAGCAGCTTCTAAAATGAGGAGTGACAACTGACAGAGCCCTTGTGTGGGTCGGACGCGACGGAACGCACCCGGTGCCTGCTGTGGTTCGGTGCCTGACGCCTATTTCAGACCTCTGCTGTTAGTTTGCCACCTGAGCAAAGCTCCTTTTGATAAAGCATTTCACAGATATTACTCCCCAAATCCAGCCCACTCATCTGTTACAATTCACGACTTTAGGAATTTATGGACAGTTTGCCTCTGAGTTTACGCCTTTCTTCCCCTTATGGAGATTAAAGTCTTGGTTTGTTATAGACCTAAAAAAACCCCGGAGGGAGAACAAATGAGCTGTGCAATGACATTCCAACCTCGGGAGAGCTGCCACCAATTCCTGCTCTACTATGACTGCATGCAGCTTATAGCCCAACCAAATACGTGTAAACAGAGGCAAAATTTGGGTGGCAAGGGAGGATTGTGGATTAAAGACCCCGAGCGGCCCGCGGGTGCCGGGGCGCGGGCGGGAGCCGGCGGGGAGAACGCACCTCCAGTCTCTGATCACAGCTTTTGGTGCAGTGCTGACTGACGTCCAGAGTCACCACTGCTCCGCTAGGGAATTTCATGCTGACCACTACAGTGTCTGCATCCTTCACCCGGGCCAGATCTGAGGGAGGGGCTCGCTCGCAGTGGGTACGGCGGGTGGGCAGCACCACGGCCCGCGGCACGCCCGGGTGGCACCGGCTCTGCCACCCCTCCCAGCAGGAGCAGCAGCAGCAGCAAAGCACCTCCTGCAACACACCCCGGCTGCGGGACCTCCAGCAGCTCGCCAGGCCAGAACAAGCTCTGCACACCACAGCCCCCGGCCTGCCCTCCGCCTGCCCAGCCCGCAGCTCGCCCTGAAGGCTCCTGCTGCTTCTGCCACACGCCTTGGCTGCTCACTACAACCAGGACCAGGCGGCTGCCAGCAGCAGCCAGATGGTACCAACCCCCCTGGGGCACGCTGCTTGTTGCATTTCGACGCTTTACCAAAGATTGTAACTCTTCATACTCCACCTTCTAACAACAGCCAGACAAGGCTGGCGGCAGCTGCAATTACCTTCATTAAAAGTTTGCATTTCCATTTAAAGAAAATGCCAGCTTCTAGTTTAATGGTTGGCTGAAATTAGTCTGGTAACCCAGAGCATGCTCGTCAGCTTGACACAATCCAGAGTAAGTTCCCACCTTTAACTGGGTCGAGATCAACAGGGAAGTGCCAGAGAAATCAGAGAAAGCAAATCACTGAAAAAGATGGCACTGACCTTCTGGTGGGCACAGAGCTTTGCTCGTTATTTTCTGCACTCTGGTTTTCAAACAGCACACGTGACATCCCTCCTCTGCTGCACAGAGCAGAGTTCAGCCAAACCTCTGCAGCAACCTCTCCACAGCAGCAGGGAGCCAGCAAAGTTCCAAGATAATCACCCAACACCCTGCCTGGAACAACCTCTGCAGAAACTCGCCTTCTCTTGCACTATTTTTTCAGCTGTCCTATGATGTGACAATTAGGTCACAGCTTCTGTGCTCTCGTACGCTATTTCTTCCCAATTTTATTACTGAATTCTAGAAGTACACAATAAACTACCAAAAGATTCATTCTTACCTGCACAGAACGCGTGCCCCAGAGAAAATACTGTATCTGGTGTCCTCTCTCCCAACAACAAACTGATAATGTCTATATCGTGCACGGCAGCATTATAAAAAATTCCACCTGGAAGAAGCAAAACTGAGCATTAAGGTCTCCACAATTGAAACCACAGTGAATGTTCCCTTCTGGGCTGCACTGAGACTGGTGCAAGAAGCACCCTACATCAAAGAACCTAATGCTGCAGGAAAAGAGAAAACTGCAACCAAAATAAAGAGGAGTAAAGAAAACACTCCTCAAAAGAAAACCCACATCTCTGGAGGCCCCACAAGCACAGGAACATTCTGCCAGAACGCAGTGCAAGAGGCCCTTCCAGCCCTTTGAGAAGCAGCTTCTCAGCAGCCGGCCGCCCGGTACCTGCTGCCCTCAGGAGGCCGGGGGGTGCGGCTGGGGACGCGCTGCTGACGGCCCACACGCGGTGGATCCTGCCCAGCGCCCGGCTGCCATGGACCTTCCTCTGCAGGAACTGCAGCGCCGGGTCAAAGCGCCTGCAAAGAGAAGCACAGAACCTCGTACAGTGGGAGGAGGAGGAGGAGGAGGAGGAGGAGGAGGAGGAGCGGCCATCACCAGGACGCTGCTACTGCTGAGCCACACGCGGCTGGCTCGATGGCAGACTGGGGGGACTAAAAGCACCTAAAGCTCCATCAAATGACCCACAGCTCTCCTGAGGGCATTGCCTACAAGATTATACTCAGCTGAGTGTCCACCAAAACCTCAGCTGAGCTTCAGCCTCACGGCTGGGACCAGACCTGCACATACAGCTCTCCAATGGAAGAGGCAAATGCTAGGGCAGATATGTTGTGTAACTGCATAACAGCGTGTAGGAAATACACATATATTTGTCTGCATAAGTTCTACTTGTGATGAAATCAACTGTTCTCAGCAGGGGAGCACAGAATGCTCACGTGTGTTTACTGACAACCCACATCCCAGCCCAAGTTTAACTCCTGGCTTTTTGCAGAGCCCACAGAGTTCCTGCAAGTTTAACAGAGCAGAATCAAATCAGAATTAATCTACTTTCCTTCTGTTCCAATTATTTAATCTTAAGAGTCCAAATGTAAAGTCACAAGTGGAAATATCACTTTATAAACATTAATAAATCCATTCCCCTCAGACAGGGCAGTAATTCTAACATCAAGCAGAATTTTCAGGGCCACACAGTTTGCAATCCTCAAGGTTAATAACCCTCAAGCACCATCCCTAACAATGGCCTTGGGAAGAAGTCAGGGGTGAAACACAGCCCTGTGCAGAGCCCAGTGTCTGGGAATTGCACCTGAGCAGAAAGTGAAGCAGTGGATGGGGTCAATGTGTCCCTGGTGTTCTGAAAGGAACCTCAAAGGGTCACTTTTCTTTTGCTGAAGTTACTCTAAGCTTTCACAGGATTTGCTGACACATGTTTCACAAGGTGAACATCATCTAAGTACAGAATGTAATTAGCAAAATCAGTGAAAACACAAGAAAGCTCCAGGAAAGGAAGAGTTTCAGTATTATGAAAACATATTCAAGGAGCAGCCTTTTCTCTGCTGTTTTAGAGCACACAGCCAACAAACTGCCTTCTGCCAGGGCTGTTTCTAGTGTACTGCAGCCAAGCTGTCACACTGGGAAAAGGGACAGATGCCCTCGGCTCCAGCAAAGTGCCTCACACAGGGGCAGGGCTTTCAATGGAAGTCTAATACATGAGGCAAAGTCTGATGGCACAGGGCATCACCTGCCTGAACAGGGTTGCTAGCTAAATCAAAACCAGTCCTAAAGCCACAGACTGGGAAGGTGCCTCAGAGAACAGTGTGGCACCCTCAGAACGTTTCCTCCCCTGAGGCCCCAACTCGCTGCAGGTTTGCAGAACCTCGAACAGACTGCAGAGACGTGGACCCCAACAGCCTCTGGCCAGGCTTAAAAATCCACAGCTTCACACCATGAAAGCTTCATGGTTTGAGTTCCACGAGCACCCATTTGAGTGAATGTTCATTTTAATCTCACAACAGCTCGGCTTTATCTCCATTAAGCGTGAAAAATGAATCCAATCCAATTAACTCCCAGCTGAACAACATTAACAAGCAGCAGCAAAACTAAGTTTATCTGAGGACAAGCTCTGGAAGGCCCGAGGAATCAACGCCCCTTTCAGGCACGTGCACTTATCGGGCAGAAATCAGAAGAAAAACATTGGTCTTACTTGTAGAATCCACACACCAAGGGTCTGCCACACCTCTCGGCCTCATCGAAACAAGCTTCTGCCGTCTGCCTGTCCAAACTGGGCAGCCTCTCACAGAACACAGCTTTTCCTGTGCAGAACGGTACAGAGCACGGGACTGAGGGCAAGGCAGGGTCTGCACAACACGTCTGTGATCTTACAGTGGCACACACGTGCCGTGACACGTCACTGACATTCTAGAAAGTGCATCTGATGAACCTGAAGCATGGCTTTGCAACTGTCGATGCTACCGACTCTGTTCCAGGCTCCAGCTGCAGTTTTCCCAGCTGGTGACGGACCCCAGAGTGGGACTGTTCTGACAGACAGCTCTCCTCTGAGTCCTGCTGGTACCTCTAGGACTGTGCTCTGCACAGCACAACCTCCACTGCTGTTAAGCCATTCACATCAGTGCCACCAATTTCTCTTTAGACAGCCTGCACACCTCACGGGATGCTGCTGAAAGGAGAAAGTGTTTGCATTTAAAGAGCTCAGCAAGCCCACGAGGTCTGCCTCAGGGTCTGCTCCCAGCGAGGCCTGCCCCAAGGTCTGCTCCCAACCACAGACAAAACCTGCACTTGCCACAGCTCCTCTTACCCGCTCGTAAAGCGCCGATCACAATCTCAGAGGCTTCTTCGGGCGGTGAACAAACGATGGCTCCAGAGACTCTGCAGAATTCAAAAGGAAAATCTCCAGTGAAGACAAGGTTTCTACTAGAATGAAGAACCCTCATTTTCATACCCTTAAAGTAGCTCCTTTCAGTTATTTTTACTCTCTGCAATCGAGGCTCCGCCTTTCACTTTCACAATGATGTTTAAAACAACAGCTCGAGAACCAGCTGTGGCCACATCCCTCAACGCTCCTTGTTCAGTGTAAAGCAGAACGCCCCAATCTGTCCCATCTACAGCAGCCCTCACTTCTCTCAGTTTCCAAAGGGCCCCCGAGTCAGCCAGCTGCTCAGAGGCAGAACTGGCAGCAGGAGCAAAGCGCGTCCTCTGCTGCGCTGTGGGAGTGCAAGAAAAGAAGGGAGCTCTTATATTTTGTAACAAAACAGCCTGACACTAAACTCCTCCAAGTTTCCATTGATTCCTGGCATGTGAGTCAAGCTCAGCTCCTCGGGGGCTTGGGAAGCATCCGAGGGCAGGTGATGCACCGCACCAGGCTCAGCCTGCAACGGCTCCTCGGCCTCGCTCCGCTCCCCCGGCGGGGCCA
>NW_008625807.1:0-932 GCF_000691845.1 Merops nubicus
CCCTTCTTTTTCCCTCTTTTCCCTTCTTTTTCCTTCTTGTTTTAGTGTTTTTCTCTTCTTGATTTTTTTTTCCTTTCTCTTCTTTATTCCCCCTTCATTCCCCCTTAGCTGCCTTATTCTGCTTTTCCTTCTTTACTCCTTTCCCCTCTTTTCCTTCTTTTTTCCTCCTTTCCGTGCTGTTTTCCTTCTTTATCTCTTTTTAAATCCTTTTTGCTCCTTTTCTTCCTTTTCCTTCCTTTCTTCTTTCCTTTCCCCTCTTTACCCCTCCTTTTTCAGTCCTTTTTCCTCCTTTTTTCCCTTCCTTTTCCCTTTTTTCCCTTCCTTTTCCCTTTTTACCTTTCCTTTTCCCTTTTTTCCCTTCTTTTTTTTAGTCCTTTTTCCCTTTTTCTTCCTTTTCCCCTTCCTTTTCCCTTTACCTTTTCTTTTTTAGTCCTTTTTCCTCCTTTCCCCCTCCTTTTTTCTTCCTTTTCCTTCTATTTTCCCTTCCTTTTCCTCCCCTTTAACTCTATTTTTTCAGTCCTTTTTGCTCCTTTTCCCCTTTTTTCTTCCTTGCCCCTCCTTTTTTCTTCCTTCCCACTTCTTTTTTCCTTTATTTTCCCTCTTTATCCTTCTATTTTTTTCTATTTTTAGTGTTTTTTCTCCTTTTTCCCTCTTTTCCCTTTCCTTTCCCCTCTTTTCCCCTTCCTTTCCCCCCTTCCCCCCTCCTTTTTCAGTCCTTTTTGCTCCTTTCCCTCTCCTTCTTTCCTTCTTTTTCCACCTCTATTCCTCCTTTCCGCTTCTTTTCTCCTATTTTCGGCTTCTTTTCGCCTCTTTTTCCCCTTTTTCGCCTCTTTTCGGGCCGCCCCGAGGCCTACTCCGCTCCGCCGACCGCTGCGCTGCTGCCCGGGCCAGGCGGATTTACGGCGGGCCGAGGAGGAGGAGGAGGAGGAGGA
>NW_008625808.1:0-8666 GCF_000691845.1 Merops nubicus
CAGAAGGACCTGCCAGAGCTCCCCATCACTGCCCCGGGAGGTTTTCATCCCGTGGGGCTTGGGGGAGAGCAGAGGGGTCAGGGTTGTGGGTTTTTTTCATAATCAGCAGAAGCCTTTAGGTCGGGTGGGTTGAAGAGCAGACGCTGGTTCCCTGTCAAGCTCAGCCTGTTACTTGTCCCTGGGTGCTGTGCCTGCCCCGGCGCGGCCGTCCCGCTGAGCAGCCGGGCTCCTCAGGCACTGCTCTGTCAGCGCAGGCACTGGAGTCCTCAGGACAGGCCAGTGATTAAAATCACCGGGTCTAGCTCGTTGTCTTTGCCTTTATTCTTTTTGGTTTTTTTAACGAGGTGATTCTTAAACCCCCAGTTGTATCTGATGGTGCTGCAGCTCGGCTGCCTCTCACCTCCCCGTGCTGGCGCGGTGCCTCCTGAAGCAGTTTGGCTTTCCCTCGTGGCAAGAGCAGAGAACTGGGATGTGAGCTCCTGCAGCACCTTCCACACCTGCTGCACAGTCCTTGGCCCTTTCACCTCCTGCGAGGAGCTCCAGCAGTTCAGAAGAGGGGTTAAAATCTCTCACAAAGGCTTTGAGGGTTTGCACAGAGAACATCTATGTAAATTACTGTTTGTTACTGCCACAGTTTAATTATCCTGATGCAAAGGTGGTCCTGCTGTTGAGAAGTGCAGCTAGTGGATGTTGGGCAGTGTGGGCTGGGGGCTCGGGGTGTATGCACTCTTTTCTTATGCACTGATTTGAAGTTTGATGTCTTCCTGACAGCCTTGCTTGGCTCTTCTTGGCAATTTTCATGCCTTGAAAATATGCAGGGGTTAGGTGGAGGATGCTGGATCACGTTCTTTGATAAGGGCCCAGGATTCCATTAGTGACAAGGACTCTTTGTTGCAAACGGGTCTTTTGCTAGCCCTGGTGTGGGAGTGATGAGGTTTGAAATGGATGGTGTCACTACATTAGTGACCACATCAGAACTACTCTGGTCTGTGCTGCTTCCAGACAAATGAAGCCACGTGTCAAGGCCAGGTCATCGGCTGATCCTGAGGAGCCAGTTTAATATTATTCTTAGACCACAAGGAATTTCCACTCACTGTAAAGCTGTCAGGCTGCGTGTCTGTCCTTCCCCAGTGCCCCCCCCAACCACTGGGACAGGAATTTTATCACTGTACACACAGAGACCAGTAATGGAGTTTTGGGGGACTGTGATGATGCAGGTTATTAATAATAAGCTATTTGTGGGAGTTTCTACTGGTGCCTCAAAGCCGTGGAGCAGCTGTAAGGTCCTTTGTCAGGTCAAAGAGTACAATGAAGTTAAGGCTTTACAAGTAAAGTTTATTCTTCTTAATTAGCAGAGTCTAGTCACGTCCCAACTGCCCATCTCGTGAGGCAGCGGGTGCCAGCGGGCGGTGTGGCAGTGTGCTGATTCCTGGGAGTCCAGATTAAACATGAAAGCGAGTACCAGCTGCTCAGTCGAGCACAACGGGTTTGGTCTGAGCGTGGCCTCCTGGTGATGTATCCAGCCATTGAGAAGGCCATCAAATGGGCTTTGTGTCGCCCCAGAGGGTGCTGGGAGCAGCCCTGGGCCCAGCAGGAGAACAGTGACAGCCTGCCAGAAATGCCTCTTCTCGGGCAGCTTTTCCAGTAGTTTGCCTCACCCGATGGGGAGCTCTGACGTCGAGGATCAAGAGGTGGCACTGAATGTGTTGTCTAGGAGGTGGAGCTGGTGCCCTGCTGCTGCCTGCGCAGCGGGGGCAGCTTCAGGGTGTTCTTGTCACATTTTTTTTGGGTACAGGGGGAGGAAAATTGTAGACTGTCCCTGAGAGGGAAACATCAGCAGTTGCTGAGCAGAACCTTTTCTGTTCCCTGCACTGTGAGTAGCTATGCCAGCATAAAGGTGTGGATCAGGGAATCCTCCTCTCCAAAGAGCAGCAATAGCTCTTCTCACCACCACGGCCTTTCCTTCACTGGCTTCGTGGGCCTGAGGGGAGAAAAACCATCTTGGGTTGGACACGCTGTCAGGCAGTGCTGCTGACTGTGGAACTCTTCTGTCTGCTCCTGAGGATGAGGCCTGCTGTAGCTGAGGGCACAGGGAACAGTTCTCTCTCGGGTGCAAGGGCCCTGACTCTGCCTGGCCCTCGGTGCCAGCCCCCATCCCACCCAGCAGGGGCAGGGGCACGGGACACGAGGGGCTCCGGCTGACATGAACCCACCGGGGAGGGATGAGAGGAAGGGGGTCTTGGGGGCTGGGTTCAGAGCAAGGTTAGCCAAATATCGGATAAATTAAGCAAGAGAAACAGACAGCTCAGCTTGCAGTGAACTTTTCACCCAGCTAACCTGTTCCTCACCCTGCCTTGCACAGGTGGAGTACAACTCCAGTGGAGCACAACCCTCGCTCTCCCTGCCTCCCCTGTCTGTCTGTGGTAGTGTAAGGCATGGCCAAGGGGAGAGCAGGACCTGAAAAGGGCTTGGTTTGCTGTTTTGAGTCCAACAGATGTTATAGTTCTAATTGCTGTCTTAAGAGCACTGAAGTTAACGCCACTAATTGTGGAGGGGTCAGTCATGATTTGATCCAGGGCAGAACGAGGGCCAATAATTTCTGGTCATGGAGACCAGAAGAAATTCCATACTGGAGAGGGCAAGGAACAAATGACAGTGTCTAAAGAGGGATGATTAGAGATTCTGTGTGGGAAAGCACAAGGCTGGTGGGAATTCAGTGAATTCTGGTGTTTATATTTCGCTGACTTTTCTTCTGCATTTGCAGTGCAAGTAAATACAAAAAAAATTGCTGACAGATGTTGTAAACCCGTAGCATTAAGCTAACCATTAAGCTTAATTTTTGTCTTCGTTGAGAATAGCTATTGATAACGGGGCATGATGTGCTTGGGCTCTTACATCACCTCTGTGTAAAGGCTCCACACCAGAGGAGTGGCATGGAACCAAGAGCTGAATCTGTTCTGTTGACCTTTTCCTAAATCCCTCCTGATTCCTTTCCCTCTCTCCTCTCCTCCAAACAAATTGATGTTAGTGGTTTGAAGTAGCTGGTCCACCACAATCAGTGTGTAGTGGTGAGGCTGAAGTTTTTCATATGCTTTCTTAGACCATTTTTCTTTTTTGTGGTGTGGCAGATTTGTTGGATGCTAATACCCGTAAGGCACTTCTACTTCATTTTTAGGCTAAAAATCACTGTTTTGAAGTGGGGACTCTAGAGTTCTCTTCTGATCTTTCTTTTTCCTCATCACTCATAGGTAAGGAAGGTCTGAGGCCCAGGGAAGCTGTCTAACACACAGTGTCTCCAGGAGTTAAGTCTCATATTTTTCTGTGTGGGTGCCCAAATCCCATAGAAGGTGATTTCAAGGGGTCCTTGCTATGCCTTTTGCTAAGAAACCTTTACTGGTGGTGAATCCAGAGGGTGAATCTGGGAGCTCTGTGTCTAAAATGGAAGAGCATTGTGTAAAGCTGGAGGTGATCTCTGACATCAGGAAGCTGGAGCAGGGAATGTTTTCAGGTTTTGCCTCCTCTGCTCAGTGCAGAATGATGATTTCCACCCCACATTTTGGATCATGGGAAGGAGGTCAAGTTCTTCTCGGACAAGGTGTAGAAGTCACTCCAGAGAGAGCTCCTCAGGCACTGCCGGGTTCGTGCCAGCTGAGGGGGCAAAGCAGAGCTGACAGCATCTCCCTGGGTGCCAAGCCCCCGGGTGCTGGGGGAGGACGGGTGCCAGCGCGAGGTGCCCGCACTGTTCCAGCGTGTGAGGAGCTGTGGAGGGAGGAGCAGGGCTGTGGTGTGGTTGCCACCGAGTGCCTGAGCCTGCCTGCTGCTGCTGCTACCGGTTGTTTATCAAACAGTTTTTCTTGTCATGTGGCTGTTGAAAAAGATAAAAGCAGGAGCAGAAATCTGCATAAGGCAGCACTGCTCTCTGCTGCCCCTTCCCCTGCAACGACAGGAGCTTTGGCTTTGTCGTAGGTTTGGGGAGCCCAAGCAGAGAGTGGATCCAGTTCAAACTCACTTTTGGGTGCTCTCTTGTTTGGGGCTTTTGTTTTGTTGTTCAGGCTTTGTTTGGTTCCCTCGGGGTGGTTCTGGCTGGCCAAGTTTACAGCCTGTAGTTTCAAACGCAATTGCCACCACGGGGGAGGGGATGGGGCAGGGACAAGTTCAGTGGCCACCAGACAAGCGAGACCATTCCTTTTCCATCAGCTTAAGCAGGTTTGCATCAGCTTAAGCAGGTTCAGCATAGCTCCAAGTAACGTCATAATCTTCCTAAAGACAAATTTGCTTGTCTGATCTGTCAGAGTGTGTATTCTCCACAAACGTTGCTCACTTTTAGACGTGTTTCTGATGTTTCCCAGATCTGTTTGGCCATTCACCTTGTGGCTCAAAACCCTCATGTCACGGCAGGCCTGTTTCTTCTACTGTATTTTTTACTGCCCCCTGAGTGACATTATCTAAATGATGAGTCTCTGGGAGATGATTCATACCAAAAAAGATCTAATAATTGTTACCAGTTATTCAAATCAGCGTTACTGATTTCCCGCATCCTCCCACTGGTCCCTTGAGCTCCCACGCCCACTCATCTTTCCTAATAATTCCCAGGCTTTCTGCCTGTGGGCTCAGTGTGCCCTCTTCTGTGCTGCTCTGTTGAGGTGTGAGCATCCAGCTCTCCCCAGAGGAACTCTCAGGGCTCGGCTGCAGCAGCTGGCACTGGAGTTGAACAGGGTGGGCCAGGTCCTGCCAGGGAAGCTTCACACCCTGTTCAGAGCCCATCCTCTGCTGTGGCAGGGGTGCTGGCAGTCCCTGCAGCAGCTGGTCCAAAGCTGGGCGAGTCCCCTGTCTGCAGGCCAGCTGTGGTGCTGGGGTGCACAGGACTGAAAGGGGTTCTCCAGGGGGGTTCTGCAGAGTTCCTCTCATGCCGTGCCCCGTGCGAGCACAGACGTGCACCAGCAGTGCCCCCACGTGCTGCTGCTCCCGTTGGTGGCCATGAGTGGTTCTTCTCCTTCCCACACAAAGGTCTCCAGCTCACCCAGCTTGTTCCCCCAGCACCAGCTGAGCTATGATGTGCAGTCAGCACTGCCAGGGGAAGCAGCAGGCTGCAGCTGGGGGGGGCTGTATCTTCTGCAAGCAGCTCGTCAGCTGGGCCCCTTTTCCCCACTATGCTCCTCTCTTTTCATACCCCTGTGTATTCTTCCTTGATCTTGCCTGTCCAAGGCCCTTCCATATCTCTAGTCTAATCTCTTTTACCTTCCTTGATCATGCTCTCTCTTAGTAATTCCTTCTGCTGCGAGGAACACACTTGATTTTGCTGTTAGATGGATCTTGAGTCACAGAGATGAAAAAGGGTGAGGCTGGATCAGTTCTGGATGCCCACAGTGGAATATTTCAGAGCACACTGTCACCAGGACAGCTGAAGTCCTACGTGGATTTTAGAGGTGTTCTCCTGTGTTGGACTGTCTTGTGCAAGGCCTAGAAGAATCTGAAAACTGTAGCCATGCAGTTGTGGGGATGTACAGAGCTGTTCTCCCTGAAGCAAGGGAATCAGCACTCGCCCTCCCTATTTATTATCCCTGGGGGCGGGGTGTTAATCTGACTTGGGGGGGTGAGAGAGGAATTGGCTTGTTGAAATTTGTGCTGTCAAAAATCCTTGTAGAGGAAGTAAAAAGCCAATTCTGTTGTGGAACTCATTTGTTCACTCTTCCTGGGGGAGTTGAGGTGCCAACAACTGAAAATAAGAGTGTTCTAAATAAGAGTGTTCTTGGCAGGGGGGTTAAATAAGAATGTGCTAAATAAGAATGTTCTCCCCAGCATCTGAGCTGTGTTCATTTCACAGCCAGTGGCAAGGGGAATGAAAAGGACACAGAGGAAACAGGGCACGGGGACATGGTCTTAGTAAGAGGACCTGGAGGAACTCTTCAGATGTCTAAAAACTAAAACCCAGCCAGTTCTCTAGTGCTTCAGTATTTTTAAAGGAAAAACCCAACCCCTCTTGTTTGGGGTTTTCCTACAGAGGGTATATGAGGATACATTATAATATTAAAGGAGGAGTTCTAAAGTATTGTCCATCCCTCACGCAGGATTCCTGGATTTTTGGGCACACTTACGGGTTATTTCGATGGTTCTAAGCCCCACAGATAGGTCAGATGATCACGAGGCCTGTGGTTTGTTAGCTGCATTTCTGCAGCCTGTGGATTTAGCTGCACAGAAGCTGACAGCTCCTCTGCAGAGGCTGCTCCAGGGGCTCAGGCCATGCAGCAGCCTCCTGGCTGGGCTGTCCAGGGCAGAGCCCCGTGCAGCATGTGCACACTCAGCCTGGCAGAGTGAGCTGGCACGAAAAGAGCAACCCCCTGCCCGTCCTCCCTCCTGGCAGAGCAGGGGGCTCACGGCTGTCCTGGTGGGCACAGACTGGCACTGGCACCCCCGAGCCCACTGCGGCAGCGCCGGGACAGCCGAGGGGAGGGGAGGCTTGGTGTAACCTTTGGTGTGTTATTTATCATCACTTTGCAGCCCCCTGGAAAATGAACTTTAGCAAATTCCGAGCGGGTTGTGGCGGTGAGCACTGGGAAAACCCGGGAATCAGCAAATCCATTGTGTCGTGCTGACAGAAAGATACTGTTACAACACACTTCAGCTGCCAACTTGCTGCAGTCACTCAATCCATCATGGTGGGCTGTTGGATCACAAGCCAGTGAAACTCAGCCTGGCGTGTTATTTTAGTCTTACATGGACTGTGAGATAAACGGGGCATGAACCGGCCCCCTGGCAGGGGGTCGACCCCTGGCGCCCTCATTAAAGTGCCAATCAAAAAGAGTAATGGAACGGGGGATGGAAAGCTGGCTCCTCCAGCCCCTGGCCGCTCTCCGCCTGAGCAACTCGCTCAAGCCAAGGGAAACATCTCTCTCCTGAACAGCAGCCAGCCCTCCAGAAGCACCTCCTCTGCTTGCCCCTGTGAGAGCAAGAGCTGAGGCTCTTCGGGGTGTCTTCTCCTGCTGGAAGCCTCTTGCTTTGCTTTCCCTGTTCCGTGCAGGGGGTGGGAGAAGAGCTGCAGAGTGCAGCCCAGAAGGTTGCAGGTGACCTGCCCTAGACTGGCTGGTCCTGCTCTGGCAGGGGGGTTGGACTCCATGATCTCCAGAGGTCCCTTCCAACCCTGGCCATTCTGTGATGCTGCGGGTGCTTGCCCAGTGGCACGGGCAGGTGCTGTGTGTGTGTGGATCAGCAGCCAGTCAGTGGAGTGGTTTCCAGCTCAAACTGCTCCCGTTGTAGCACTGGTGTGCTGAAGCAGAGAATCCTCCTGTCTCCCCACTGCAGTCCAGCCTGGGCAGCTTCCTCCTGTGTGCGGGGTGTGAAGGGGATTCTTGTGCTGTGCATGGGTTAGTTCAGACCTCCACAGGATCCCAAACAGACCCCGCAGCAGCCCCAGCATCTCTGGGTGAATGCAGAGCTGAGGCTCCAGCACATGTGAGGATGGTGAACATTGAAACCAGGATGTCCCCTCTGCTCTGGCAACGGATGCTCGAGTTCAGAGTGTGTCCAACGCTGCTGCTGCTGCTGCTGTGGGATCTCTCCGTGTCCTGTGATGGACTCTGGGTTTCTGGAGTATAAATACATGCTCTGCCCATCAGCTCCTGATGGGTGCTTGGAGGAGTGGGTACAAAGGGAGCTACTGAAAAGAAAGAGGGGTGGGTGGAGGTCTGTGTGTGTGAGGTGCATTTAGCATTTGAAATCAGGAAGCTCAAAGCTGAGGAGTTAAGCCCTTAAACCTGCTTCTAAATGTCAGCTCTTGGTGTGATCTTGGTCTGGTTGTGAACTTGGCCACTATTTTTGCTCACAACATTTTATCAGGAGATAGTCTCTCCAGGTGGATTTGGTTTGATTTAAAATATTTTTTTTTAATGGGTAGGATTACCATTATTATTTTTGATAATATATTTGAATTAGTGTCAGTGAAGTAAAATATAGAGGCAGTAACTAGCCTCAGGCCACGAGGCCAAAGAGTGAGCACTGGGAGCAAGAGATTCTCCTGCCACAACACTGACAAGGTGGTCGAATCTCATCCTGAGTCTGGTAGAAGGAATCAATATAAGTAGCAAGTAAATAGTGTGACTGGAGACCAGCTTTGTACTGAGCTAGCTCAGAAACAAGGGTTTTGTCCAGTTCCATACAGTGCTGAGTTCTCGTTTCCCCCACACACCTGCCTGAATGCAGTGTAAGGATGATGGAAGATTCACAGTGCAGCTGCTGTTGTACCACAAATAAAGATGTGTTCTGGCATGGACTGCAGTGCTAAACATTTCTAGCACTTTTTACCTCAAATATTTTCCCTTTGAGATTAAAAGAAATCCTGAGAAACACAATGGAACACAAAGGGCCCAGAGCTGCACATTGGCAGAGGGAAAGCTTCACTGGTGGAGTTCACTGACATTGGAGTTGCTGTGTTAGGGGCTTACCAAAATAAGGCTGGTGGGGGAGTCTGCTCCTGAAAAAGGTGTTTTATTTTTCAGGCTTTTGCTTTATTTCCCCCTCCCCCCTTCTTTTTTGTCCCCTTCCCACCAAAGCTATATGCAGCACAAGTGCCTTGCTACGGGATTATTTTGGTACCCAGTGGTTTGTGCTGCTGTTTGTGGCTTGTTTGCCAAGGGCCTTGAAGCAGCAGTGGGGAGGAGTGGGCAGTGGGG
>NW_008625809.1:0-910 GCF_000691845.1 Merops nubicus
TCCGTGGTCGAAGGGAGAGACCCACGGAGAGATCCGCGGGCACAGGGACTGATCCAGAGACACCCAGGATTGCAGGGAGAGATCCATGAGGAGATCCACAGCCGCAGGGAGAGATCCACGGGCAAAGGGAGGGGTTCACAGAGGGATCCACAGCCGCAGGGATTGATTCACAGATGGACAGTTGCAGGGAGAGATCCGCAGAGAGATCCACAGTCACAGAGAGAGATCCACAGAGATCCACAGTCACAGGGAGAGATCCACAGAGAGATCCACAGTCACAGAGAGAGATCCACAGTCACAGGGAGAGATCCACAGTCACAGGGAGAGATCCGCAGAGAGATCCACAGTCACAGGGAGAGATCCTTGGTTGCAGGCAGAGACCCACAGAGAGATTCAGACTCGGGGATTGATCCATGGTCACAGGGAGAGATCCATGGAGAGATTCAGAGAGATCCACACAGGGACTGATCCATGGTCACAAGGAGAGATCGACAGGGAGATCCAGTCACAGGGAGAGATCCACGGAGAGCTTGAGTCACAGGGACAGAGCCACAGTTGCAGGCAGAGGTCCGCGAGGAGATCCAAGGTTCCAGGGAGAGATCCAGAGTCACAAGGAGAGATCCACAGCTGCAAGCAGAGATCCATGGTCAGAGCGAGAGATCCATGGGGAGCTTCAGATCACAGGGAGAGATCCACAAAGAGATCCATGGTTGCAGGGAGAGATCCAGAGTCACAAGGGGAGATCCACAGTTGCAAGCAGTGGTCAGAGGGAGAGATCCATGGGGAGCTTCAGATCACAGGGAGAGATCCACAAAGAGATCCATGGTTGCAGGGAGAGATCCAGAGTCACAAGGAGAGATCCACAGGGAGAGATCCATAGAGAGCTTCAGCGTCACAGGGAGAGCTCCGT
>NW_008625810.1:0-545 GCF_000691845.1 Merops nubicus
CTTCCAAACTAAAGGATTCTATGAAATATCTAGACTCTGTGTGTCCGTGGGCTTTGCATAGCAGGTGAAGGGCTCTTTTCTGGGGACTTCACTGCCACCTCAGCTCCCTCTGTGCCTGTCCCTTTCCCAAGTCAACTTTCCTCATCAATTTGGACCTATCTCACCCCTCATGAACAGAACTCTCACCTTCTCTCTTGACTGTAGCCACCAAACAACAGCCAAAGGACTGTCCTCTAAACCTCTGAGCTTTGAGACAAAATCCTTCCCCCCCTTTACAGCCAGACCTGTGTTTCTGCAGCTAAATATTTTCACAGAACCACAGACTGGTTTGGTTTGGAAAGCACCTTTCAAGGCCATCATATCCAACCCCCTTTCAGGCAGCAGGGACATCTCCAACTAGATTTTAACAGCTTCAAGATGGGTCAATGTCTTTTTGCTTTAAGGCGTGAAGTGTCACGGTGCAAAAAAAATTTTAAGGTGTGAAAATTTAATTTGTAATTAATTTACCTGTACCAACTCTGAGGCAATGCCAGGCACCAGCCCAG
>NW_008625811.1:0-1438 GCF_000691845.1 Merops nubicus
GATTTCCTGGCATTAGACAAACCCATTTCAAAATCGGTCATCACAAAGAAATCCTAGAAATCCCAGTTAGCACTTGCTAGGCAGCACGGAGCACTTGTACACAACTTTTCAGACACACACCCGCGCACACACGCAGCTGGGAACAGATCCCGTAGGAAGAGAGCCTCCTTAAAAAATAGTAAACGCTTCTCAAAAGGAAAAAAAAAAAAATAAAAAAAAGAAAAGAGTTATTTACAAAACGTACATGGAAATACAGTATTGACAGAGCGTGGCTGGCAAATCAACATGATTTGAATAGAGAAAGGACTATGGCACATCTTGCTCGAAAGCTCGCACAGCAGCCTCCTTCGAGTGTCCCCGGGGGAAGACAGCCCCCGCCATCCGCGTCGCAGTGCCTTCTCCCTCCCCACCTCTCCTCCCACCCTGCCCTCGCCTCCCCACCCCTACGCTTCTTGCCAGGTCCTTTTTACACTTGGATGACCACTGTGCTGGGGCTCTGGAGCCGAGTTTTGTACTGGTCTAGCCAGGTCCTCAGCTCCGAGATCTTGTAGCCCTCTGGTCCTCTGCCTCCCTGGTACATCACCTTCTCCTCCTGGATGATGTAGAGCCTCTCGAAGTAAGCACCGTAGGCGGCGCTGGAAGCATTGTCCATGGTGTCCACGGCCAGGGGGCAATCGGGCGCCCCTTCCCTCATCAGCTGAGCTGCCCGCAGCCTGTCCTGGAGGCACTGGTGCTTGGGGATGTTGTAGGCTGCGTCCGAGCTGACCCAGCCGTCGGAGGGGTGTGCTTCTTCGATGTACACCAGCAGGAAGTCGGCAATGTCCACGAAGTGCGCGGCCAGGCGCTGGAAGGACCTCAGGCGGGCCATGAACGGGGGTCAGGTGCAGCTGCCGAAGTTGAGGATGAGGGGTCTCTTGCCGCGGGCGAAGTCCAGGATGCGGAGCCTCTTCTGCCCGTCCAGCTGGATCACCTCGGGGTTGGGGGCTAAGGAGCCCACGTGCGCCGACTTGAAGAAGTCCAGCTTCTGCCCGTGCCACACGGCTTTCAGCGACTCCAGCGTGAACATGCGGTTGGAGTCGGACACGCAGACCGGGGGGTCGTCGGGGGGCGGCCCCTCGCTGGCGCCGGCCGCCTCCTCGGCCGTGGGCATCATCAGCATCTTCTTCCTAATGCACAGAAAATCCAGGAGCCAGAGCATCACGGCGGTGAGCAGGAAGCGGGGGAAGAGGAGGATGCAGGCGGCCGCCTGGGTGAGCAGCTGCAAGGTGTGAACGCCGAGGGAGTGGAGCATCGCAGCGGCTTGTGCTGCAGGGCGCTGGCTGCCGGGTGGCCCCCACGCACCCTGCTTGCCGGGGTCCGCGCAGCACAGCTGAGATCCCGCTTCTCTTTAAGCCCATTTTATAGTCAGGGATTTAAATGAAAAGTGACTCCACCTCCG
>NW_008625812.1:0-273 GCF_000691845.1 Merops nubicus
GCCGTAAATTCCCTCCCCAGTGTGGGTCTCCCTACACTGGAGCTGGGGAGAGGAGACCCGCTCGCAGCCTCCCCCCTCGGCCCGGGCACCCAAATGTCTGTTCTGAGAGCAGCGTTTGGCGATTCCCAGGTGGAACCGTGGAGGGTGGAGGAGTTGGCCACGGGCAGCTGGAGCTGAGCTAGTGTAGGCCAAGGTGGCCACCAGCAGCCTGGCTTGGGCCAGCACAAGTGGGGCCAGCAGACCCAGGGCAGGATTGTCCCCTGGGCTGGGCCC
>NW_008625813.1:0-697 GCF_000691845.1 Merops nubicus
TCCAACCTGAATGATTCCATGATTCCACCTCCACTCCCGGTGCTGGGGCTGGGATGTGCCAACAGCACCTAGCTGGGGCTCCATAAAACTGGGCAGTGTCTGCCTGGCTGCAAACTGGTGTGGAAGCAGCTGACCCTGAAGCACGAATGCCTGTGCTCACAGAGGGTTTGCAAGGAGTTTGGGGAGCCCAGGAGCCTGGGAGCAGCTCGGCTGGGAGCAGCTCGGGGAGCCCAGCAGCACCCCAGGGGCCCAGCCTGGCCGGCAGTGCTGCCCGCAGCTCTCCCCATGCTGCAGTGCGTCCGTGTGGGATGGTGGTGGCAGGATGCACTGGCAGCATGCAAAGCAGGCCCTGTATAATAGATAATAATTAATAGACTGCTCCAGCGGCTAGCTAGGTAAGTAGATAAATAATTTTAATTATCCTTGGGGAGGCTGTAAATTCGCACACAGCCCTTTATTAAACTCTCTGTTTACAACAGTCATTTATATTGTGTGTCATTTTGCATAAAACCCCCTTGGGGCCGAGTAACGCTGTGTAATAACAGCTCCGTTACTGCCAGAGCCTCTGCCTGGGGGCAGGAGTGCTGCGGGCAGGGACCCTGAGCTGGCAGCAGGGCACGGGCACCCTGGCCCAGGGGCAGCTCGGGTCTCCTGGGAGCATTCCGGGTGCTCCTCCGGGCGCTGCAGACCCGGCTGC
>NW_008625813.1:715-1069 GCF_000691845.1 Merops nubicus
GGACCCGGCTGCAACGAGCTCTGCTCCCCCGGGGGGTCCCTGCGGGGTCCCCCTGGACCCTCTGCTCCTTCCCAGTAGAGTTCTTGGTTTTGTGCTGATGGCAGGGTATTTTTTTCCCCCTTTTTTGCGCATGTCTCTCAAAAGGACCATAAATTCCGAGCTGTGAAATCCCGCTTCGTCAGCAGTCTGCAAAATGAATTGATATTAAACGTGACAAAAGTCTCTCTAATTCACCCCGGCCAGTTTCTGCTTCTCTCCCTGAAGACGTAATTGAGAAGTGGAGGAATGGAGATTGCCATCGTCCCTGCCTGGAATAACACTGAGACATTTATTACTGAGACTCTCATTAATTAA
>NW_008625814.1:0-201 GCF_000691845.1 Merops nubicus
GCGGCCGCTCGTCCCCACGCCGGTCACCCTTCCCTGTCACAGGCGTCTCTGCAGCTCCTTGCCCAGCGTGCAGCTGACTGTCCCGAGCAGTTTGGTGTCATCAGCAAACTCTGCCAGCACGTTGTTCGGCCCCTCTCTGGGCTGAGTGCGGACGTGTCGAGCGGCGGCGCCTGGTACGGCGCGGCCGGAGGCACCCCCGGG
>NW_008625814.1:342-1667 GCF_000691845.1 Merops nubicus
GCACAGTGAAGGCTGCAGCAGGACCTGCGCTCCTGTCTCCGGGACCCCGTGCAGACGCTCACTGTCCTGGGGCTCTACGGATCTCCTGCTCAGGTTCTTGCCCTCAGTGGTTTCGAGTGCTGCTCGTGCCCAGTGGCTTATCCAAGTCTCTTCTGGTGTACATTTCGCCCATTTTCCATGTTCAGACAGAGCTTTTTCCCCTGAAGAACTTCTGTTCCAACTAGCAGATCAAGCCTGTGCCATCTGCCCCCATCAGGTACAGCCCAAGCAGCAGAGCTGCCACCAGGAGCCAGAGCCCACAGGAGACAGGAGCTGCCACAGGCAGAGCGGGAAGGCGCCGGGGTGGGCCCTGTGTCCTGCATCTGGCTCCAACCCTTTATTCTTTGTCTGTGTATTTGTTCCCAGCTGAACTTTTGCCTTCCACTTTGATAAGAAACAGTGGTTTACTTTCCTACGAGTCCTGTCTGGTTGGCACAGGACAAGGTCATCGTGGGAGCTTGTGGCACCTTGCACACAGACCAGCAGCAGGGTGGCTTACAGGGAGGTGGGCCTGGGTCATGCTTTCATGGTCCAGGAGGTGACAGGGTTTGCCAAGGCCAGCACAAAGCTGGCACCGATGGCCAGCAGCCTTCCTGCAGAGGTTTACCCAGACATGAGTATGCCCTGAGGAGCTGGCAGCAGCTCAGGCTCTGCCAGAGTGCCCTCAGCAGTGCCACAGGGCCATAGCTGGTGACACCAGTTACCGCAGTGCCCTGACAGAGCAGCCCAGTGAGCTGTCAAGCAGGACCTGGTGGTGGCTACACAAGGAAACACCTCCCGTGCATTCATCCTGAGTGTCAGGGAACAGGGATTTGTGTATGGTACCTACTGTGTGCCACCAGTGCCACCTCGTCCCACCCTCACTGCGGTCCCTCTCAATGAACCGCAGCAGCTAAAAGCAGCAACAGGCTGGAGGGAGAGGACCTCTCCCAGAATAGGCACCAGGGCCTGTACGGAAGCAGGGTGGAACAAATAATGAACGTGCGGAAAGAAACCTGAGACGGCCAGAAAGGAGAAAAACACTGAGCGAGCCAGAAACTTTCCAGAGGAATGAGGACATCTGGCAGACTGTGTGTGGAGCTGGTGAGGGGGTTTATGGGTGCACAGAGCCCGGGCGGGCACTGGAGCCCCGCTCACTGCTCCTGCCTGGGGTGCAGCTCCGGAACCCAGCATGGGGCAGGGACTGGGAAGGGAAGATGGCAAGGAAGGTGCCAGTGACGATGGCAGTGACGGTGGCAGTGAGATACAGAATCACGGAGTCACAGACTGGTTTGGGTGGAAAGGGA
>NW_008625815.1:0-254 GCF_000691845.1 Merops nubicus
GACCAGTGCCGGCCCTGCCGCCCCCCCAGTGCTGCTGAGACTCGGGGCTCGTGACTTCCAGATCTGCCACACGCTTCCTGGCACCCCCCGGTGCTGCTGCGGGGGGGGGCGGCCCCTCCTGGGGCTTCATTCCCCCAAAGCTGATCCCTCCTGCACGGGAGAGGGAGAGCTGGAGGGGAAGGGAGAAGCAACCCTTCTGCACCCCAGAGACGAGGGGCTGAGCCGGGACCTCGGTGGGTGGTGGTTGGTGGGGT
>NW_008625816.1:0-1276 GCF_000691845.1 Merops nubicus
TTGGCAGGAGCCCAGACACCCCGATGTCCCCCCCACGCTGCCATGGAGCCCCCCACCATGCTGCCATCTGCCATCTTCAGAGGACAGGGTGTCCCCAGCATTGTGGCCCTCATCTGGCTCTGTTGCCCAGGGCATGGGGCATCTCAGCTCCCAGCCCTCCCATCTCATGGGATGCGACAGGCCCTTCTCCCCACAAGGCCGATGCTCTCTCAGCACGGGGCTGGGAGCTTGGGTGGAGCAGGAGCAGCCACAACAGCATCCTTGCTCCTCTTCCTCCCGCTCCCCACTCAGCGGTGCAGGGTTGAAGCAGCTCAGGCTCCCTGCACTCATCTCAGGAGCCCCAAAAAGCTTGGAGGATCTTTGGAAAACCAACACATTTATGAGCACAAGGCTGAGCCCCAGGGAAGCAGTGCCCAGGGTCTCATTTTTGAGGGTGCTCTGGCTGGAGGGGGGATGGGTGAGGGCTGCTACCGCTCTGCTGTGGCCTGGATGCCCAGTCTGAAGCTAATGCCCTTGTCCCTTTCCACCATCAGTGATATGAGGGTGGGTATAACACCTCTGAGGCTTTCTGTAGGGAGTAGGGGTGCCCAAATTCCATCCTGACAGGGAGCCAGGAAAGGACCCTCACACATCTGCTCCACACACAGTTCCAACCATCTCAGTCATCAGTGCCCACACAGGCCCTGCATGTCCCTGCCAGGGTGGCAGGAACGGAGATCACATGGGCTGGCTCCTCCGCCAAAGGCAATGTCTGGGGTGCTGGGGGGGGGACGGAGAGGTAGCATGGGGCTCAGGGGGACTGTTCTGCTCTCCAAGCAGTGGCTGGCATGCTGCGCCCAGCTCCGCTCCGCACCGGCTCCTGCAGAGCTGTGCGGGTGTGCGTGCCTGCCATAAATATTGATGGGGTGGACCCGGCAGAAGTGTGCCGTTATGGACGGCGACTGGGATGTAAAGGCTGTAGGTACCCGCTGTGTGGGCAGGAGGACGCGGTGTAGGTGATAGCACCGAGGCTGAATGCACAGTGGCTTTTCTACAGGGAGGTGGGACCCATCCTGCATGGGGTGGGGAGGTGGGAAGTAGCCAGGTGAGTAATCTCAGGGGTCATAAAGCTGCCTGGGGAAACGGCCAGACCCACAGCGAGCCTAAATCTTCCAGCTGAGACTGCAGTGAGCCACGACAGCTCCCCCAGTCCGCTCCCCGCCCAGCCACACCAGGATAAACAGCGAGGGGCTGCAGTGCCTCTGTTTAATAATGCATGGCACAGAGGCACCGGACG
>NW_008625816.1:1464-1739 GCF_000691845.1 Merops nubicus
TCACAGAGCGGCGGACAGCCTGGACATGCTGGATGCCGCTTAGCTAGAGCCTGGAGCTGAGTCCCTGTACCCTTTGGCGCTCTCACTGGGAGATTCAGCCACTCTGTCGCCATCTCTGGCACAGATGTAGGCATAGATGGTCTTTTGGGGGAGCTCTGGAGGGCTGAGAAGCACCGGGAGCACCCCTCCCTCCCTGCATCCTCCTGGGACACCTCCATGCTGGAAAGAGCTGGAAGCCGTGGGTTTGGTGCCCCCCTCACCCAACCCCTCCTTCA
>NW_008625817.1:0-236 GCF_000691845.1 Merops nubicus
TAACCACTCCCCCAGGCCTGTCTCTGGGCTGCTGGAGGCACCCGGCCAAAACCAACACCAGCCTGGAGCATCCACCACCTCAAAGCCATCTGAGGACTTGGCTGCCCAGGTCAGGAGCCAAGGTGGTGTCCCCATCACCCCGTGCCAGCCCCGAGGCGATGTGGGGACAGGCAGGCTGGAGGAGGCGGGCGTGCAAACCACAGCAGCTCCCTCCAGGAACAGCTCCCGAGGACCTG
>NW_008625818.1:0-727 GCF_000691845.1 Merops nubicus
GATCATTCATGCAATGTCCTTTTTGTACATAATACTGTCTCTGTATTGGTTTCTTTTCCAGCTGGTTGTATCATTTTTGTTGGGCCTGGTCATTGGCAAAACACCTGGACAAGTATGTAAACATCAGTAAACTTTCTAACAATAACTGAGCTATGCTAAGACTGACATGGCGCATGGACAGAGCGTGGACAGTGATTATTATCCAACCTGTAACTCGGCTTAGGTGTGTGAACAGGCTTGTTAACCTATGGGGTTTGGGGGGCTGTCTCTTGTCTGCTATAAAAGGCTGTAAAACTTTGCAATTAGCATATTTGACTGCTGACCCCTTAGAGTGCATCTCTTTCCTCTGGAGCTCTTTCCGGACAGGTAATATCATTGTTGGGAGTAATGTCGATTGCATGTGAACTAAATGACTTGTTTGTATCCCCAGTGATTGTTCATGGAATGTCTTTTCTATATTCAATACAATTGCCTTACTGGTTTGTCTTTCTGCTGGTTGTGTCATTTGTGTTAGGCCTAGTAATAGGCAAAACACTTTGCTAAACTAAATGGGAGCCCTGGTGACAGATGATGCTGAGAAGGCAGAGTTACTGAATGTCTTCTTTTCTTTAGTCTTTACTGCCAAGACCACCTCTCAGCAATCCGAGTCCCTGGAGATACGTGAAAATGCCTGGAGGAAGGTAGACTTTACACTGGTTGATGAAGCTTGCGTCAGAGAACATCAGGC
>NW_008625818.1:935-1189 GCF_000691845.1 Merops nubicus
CATACCGTGAAAGGTGATGGAACAACTCTTGCTGGAGGCCATCTCTAGGCACACGGAGAAAAAGAAAGTTATCAGAAGTAGTCAGCATGCTTTCACAAAGGGAAAATTGTGTTTGACTAATCTGGTAGACTTCTATGATAGCGTGACTATTTGGATAGATGAAGGGAGAGCAGTGGATGTGGTTTACCTTGACTTCAGCAAAGCTTTTCACCCTGTCTTCCACAATATGTGTGAGGTGTCCCTGCTCATGGCAG
>NW_008625819.1:0-555 GCF_000691845.1 Merops nubicus
ACCTCCAGCTCCAGGCCACCGAGGCGCCCAGCGTGCAGCTCCAGGCCACCGAGGTGCCCGACCTCCATCTCCAGCCCGCAGAGGTGCCCAGTGTCCAGCTCGAGGCCACGGAAGTGCCCGACATCCAGCTGCAGACCATGGAGGTGGCCAACATCCAGCTGCAGGCCGCAGAGGTGCCCGACGGCCACCTCGAAACCCCTGCGGTGCCCGACGTCCCGCTCGGAGCCACGGGGATGCCCAGCATCCATCTCCAGAGCACGGAGGTGGCCGCCGTCCATCTCCAGGACGCCAAGGTGCCCGGCGTCCATCACCAGGTGATGGAGGTGCCCAGCATCCATCTCAAGATCACCGAGGTGCCCAACGTCCCTCTCCAGGCCACCGAGGTGCCCGGCGCCTGCCACCAAACGCCCAGCGTCCGGCTCAAGGCCACGGAGGCGCCCGATGGTCAACTCGAGACCACGGAGGACGTGCCCAGCCTCCAGCTCAGGGCCGTGGAGGTGCCCATCGTCCAACTCAAGGCTTTGGAGGTGCCCAGTGTCCAATTCAGGACCGTGG
>NW_008625819.1:639-889 GCF_000691845.1 Merops nubicus
CCTTCCAGTGCAAGACTATGGAGGTGCCCAGCCTGCAGCTGAAGACCCTGGAGGTGCCCAGCACCCAACTCAGGACCCTGGAGGTGCCCAGTGCCCATCTCAAGGCCACGGAGGAGGTGCCCAACCTCCCGCTCAACGCTCTGGAGGTGCCCAGCGCCCAGCCCAAGACTCTGGAGGTGCCCAAGGTGCCCCTGGAGGGGCCCCGGGTCCAGCCCCCGCCCCCCGTGCTGCTGCTGCGGGGGTCCGGGGG
>NW_008625820.1:0-1364 GCF_000691845.1 Merops nubicus
GCTCTCCTCTCCCCGAGAACGTTGTTGCTGTAGGTCATCGCCTGCTTCTCCTGGGGTACAGCAAACTCCTTGGCTTTCAGCTGGGAGGCTGCAATCTGCAGCTTCTGCACAAAAAAAGTCATGTGCTACCATCCCTGGAGAGGTTCAAAAAATCTTGTAGATGTGGCACTTGGGGACATGGTTTCATGGTTGTGGTAGCATTGGGTGATGGTTGGACTTGAGAACCATAGAGGTCTTTTCCAACCTTTATGATTCTACATGGAGAGGCAGCGAGTGGGAAAGAGAGCTGCTAAAGCATCATCAAGCAATGCAACCCACCCACAGCAAAGCCAGGGCTTTGGTGGGGTCAGCACCCCTGGGGATACAACGGCCACAAAGCAGCTCCATAACTGGCAAGAAAAATGCACAGACCCTCACAGCTTCTTCTTTCTGCCCATCTCATGGCTTGGGACTCTGCCAGACCCCAGGGGGACAGTAAGAGGGAGGGAAGGAGGGAGCCCTGGCACAAGCAGCAGTTTGGTGGAGGGAGAGGGAACGGCTCCAGGGCTCCTGCTGGGGAAAGGCTGAGGAGGCTGCTGGCAAGGCTGCTCTGGGGTCTGCTGGCCCCAGCCTCTGCAGCTGCACACAACAGCTCCACCACAAGCCAGCTGCTCCTTGCTAGGGACTCAGAAAGACACCCTCCTGCTGTGAGCTCTGCCAGGCTCCTGGAGCCAGCAAGCACCATCCTCATGGGGTTGGTCCATCATTGGTTTGGATTTGGTTTCTGTTTGTCCCTCAGCCTCCAAGGTCCTTAGGGCTGTCCCCAAGGTGGCTTCTCCTTCACCATCCTGATGGTGGCAGGTGGAGGATGCAGAGCTATGGGATCTACCTGTATCCAGGGACTTGTCCAACTGAGGATGGCCAGAGCTCCTCCTGAGGCATCTCCAGCAGGATAGGAGCCTCAAGGAGCCCACGGTGGGGTTAGCTCACCAGCCACCACTTTCTGCCCTAGCTCAAGGAGCTGCCCCCTTTCCTGTGGGGCATGGCTAGCATCCAAAATTTCACAGATAAAAACACTCAGGTGGTTTTATCCTCTTAAAAAAATTACAAATCTTAGCAGAGCTAAGAGGGAAACCTGGGTCTCCTGGGTACCTCATCTTCTTGATGCCCAGGGGGACAGCAGGCACTCGGGAGTTAATAAAGATGCAACAGGAGGTGCTGCCCAAGGGAAGCAGACACATCTCAGGTGCTCCTTCCCTTCTTATCTCCTAAACTACACCAGGACCCCACAGGAAGCCTCCTCCAAAGGTAAAAACCTCTGCAGAAGCAGTGGGTTTGGAACCCGTGCTGCAGCAGGCAGGGGTTAAAGGCTGCCCTGCCAGCCG
>NW_008625821.1:0-2259 GCF_000691845.1 Merops nubicus
ACCTGCGCTTGGCTGGTGGCCCATCACCCGCTTCCAGGCCAGTTGTCCACCCCCACCCCGGCAGAGCTGTGGGGCACATGTACCCCTTGCTCACTCCACCTGCATCACGTTGGCCATGTGGGACACATTGGGTCCCTTCCCATGGATGTTGAGAGGTTCCCGTGGCTGGGGAGGGGGCCACCCCCACCAGTCATCTAGATGGTCCCTGTGCCCACCAGGGAAGAAGGGCAGAGCCTGAAGGTGATGGTGATCATTTACTTCATCATCTTCATCAGAAGTGAGGCCTGTGGATGGTCCTGGTGACATCCAGCCTGTGGGAATCCCAGTTCCCCCGTGGTGAAGAGGAGCAGAGGGAGCAGGAGCCCAGCCTGGAGGAGACCCAGGACCAGGCACCCAGGGCAGCCTGGCTCGCCACAAACCACCGGGCAGAAAGCATCTGCCAGACCCACCCTGAAAGGGCCACATTTTGGGGGTCCCCTGTAGAGGTGGCTCGGGTGGAGAAGAGCTGCATGGTTCTTTGTCCTCAGCTAAAAACCAGGAGGATTTTGGTAAAATTAGTGTTTCCTACCAAAAAAAAAGCCACAAACCACCAATGGGAGGAGGGGAGGAGGCTAGAAATGGAGATTTCCCCAGCAGTTTGAAGCTGGTTGTAGCAGAGATCTGCACTTTGCACCCACCATCAGCATTTAAAGGCTGGGATTTCCATCTCTGTAGCACTGGACTCTGGGCTTGGCTTGTTTGATGCCAAGGGTTGGTCCTTGTGTGAAGCTGGTGGAGGAGAGGACATGGCCACGTCTCTGTGTTAACCCTTTCAGCTGGATGGTGGCAAAGCCAACACGGGCCCTCAGCTCAGCAAACCTGTGGGGGGCTCAGAGTGTAAGACCTGCTGCAAACCTCCTTCCTCTTGGCCTGGTGGTGGGGTGGCATCAGCCAAGGCAAAACCTCTGTGGAGAGAGCTGTCCCTTTTGGGTTGGGGTTGGAAGCTGGTGGCTGTCACCCATCTGGAGGCACTGATGTCCCAGGGAGATGTCAGCCTGTGGCTGCTGGCACGGGAGAGGACTTTGCTGGTGGGAAGCCATGGCTAGAAAGGCTGGAGAAGGCTTACTGAGCAGGCCTTAGGTGCTGGGGGGAAGGATGCTCCTAACCCCCCCCTTGGCTCAAGGAGGTGAGGGCCACGGAGTCCAGCGTGGTGCAGGAGCACGAGCTGAACTCAGCAGAAGCTTTTCTACACCACCTTCTTAGGCAGCCCTTACCCCAGCGAGGTGACACGGGTGACGTGTGAGGACATCACCTCCTCTTTGTCCAAACTGGAGGAGGTGGGGGCACAACATGCCAGGCTGAGCTCAAAACCGGGGTCCTCCCCACACCCCAATGTCCCCATCCCAAGGTCACCCAGCTGAAGCCAGCCCAGGGCAGCCAAGTGCCACAGATCTCTGCCCCCCGCCGGGCACGGCGTTATCTTTGTGCCTTCAAAGGAGGCAGCAGTTGCCTTCCCCCCGCAGGAGGGAGGATGAAGGTCTGGGTGGGGTGAGCTGCCAAGCTCAGCCGTGCTCCTGGCAGAGGGACATGGTGCCCAGCCGTGTGGTGGCTTCACTGCTGCCAGGCCTTTTGTTCTGCCTCAAAGCCCTGGCACCGTGGGTGGCAAATGCCCGTCCAGAGGCTCCTGGCAGAGTTTTGGGTGTCCTTCTCAAGCTAGGTTGGAGTCTGGAAGTCTGGTGTCCATCCTCATCCATGGCAGATGCCGTGCTGCTGGGGGGGGTGTCTGTCCCTCTGTCTGTCTTCCAAGGAGGCTTCTTTGCAGGAAAGTCCAGCTCTGCACCCCAACATCCCCATCGCAGACCTGGACATGAAGTTGCCTTGCTCTGGAGAGGAGAATGATGGAGCAGAGAACAATGGAGAGGAAAGAACGGATGGAGGGCAACCAGGGGATGGAGAGCAACCAGCCCCAGGGGATGGAGAGCAACCAACCACTGTGGCTTGGTGGCCTCAGCAGCATTGAACTGTGGCTCAGCTCAGTGGTTGTTGTGGTCTTTTGCTGGTCTCTCTAAGTCCTGGAGCTGCCCTCACCCAGGGTTTCACCACTGCCTTGGTGCTTTCTGCTACTGTAGCACCCTAAAATACCCTGAGGGCCAAACGGGGAGCCCCTCACCCCCTCTTTGTCCTCCCACTTTGGCAGGCAGACCTGGCGCTCCCCAAGGACACGTGGTGGGTGTCTGATGGCTGGGACTGGGGACAGTGGGGGGCAGTGGGGATGGGGGG
>NW_008625822.1:0-574 GCF_000691845.1 Merops nubicus
AGCTCCAACACCAACCACAGCTCCAGCACCAGCCAGAACTCGAGCTCCAGCACTGGCAATACTCCAGCACTGGCCCTACCATGACCAACAGCTCCAGCACCAGCTCTAGCATCACCCATGGCTCCAGCACCAGCCCAAGCACCGGTGCCAGCTCCCTGCACCCATGCTACCTCTCAGCCCCACACCTCCAGCCTGCAGCCCCATGGCAAGCCCGCCAGCTGGCCCAGCTAATCTCCGCTTAGTGCCTCCATATGTCTGTGTCCCCCCGGGGTTTAACCCCTCCGGGCCACCCCAAGCACCCACCAGCTCCCTGCACCTTGGGTGGTGGCTCCTGAACCTCGGGGTCCCCCGGAACCCCTGTTTCTGATGCCCTGGGGCCGTGCAGGGGCTGCAGAACCTCTCCTGGAGAGCGAGGGTGGCTGGAAGGGTTAAAACCAGCCGGCTGAAGGTCGTCTCCTGCACATGGCTTTGGTAATTCGGAGTAAATGTTTAATCTGAAGGAGTGGTAAATGAGATTATCCCGGCCAGACTGCACCTCGGGGGGACCTCCCCCCTCCCCCCTCCCCCGCCAGCG
>NW_008625822.1:648-1016 GCF_000691845.1 Merops nubicus
TCGGGGGGGCCCCCAGCCCCATCTCCAGCCCCCCAAACCGAGCCCCGAGGGCCGGAGGTCCGGGCTGTGGCGGGTTTCCAGGCAGCGCTCCACGCTGCTTGTTTTCTAATCAGCGCTGAACAAACAAAGCGCTGATTGAGTCTAATGGGCCCTTTAATCAGGGAGCCGGGTGCTGACACGAGATTACAGTGTTTATAATTTACAGCTAATCTGGGCGAAGGGAAAGAAACAACAAAAAAGGGTAAAAAAAAAAAGGATGGAAGGAGGGAGCTGGGAGCTGGAGCTGCAGGCAAGGAGCTGCTCACCGTTCACCATGGTGCTCACTGTTCACCACCATGCTCACTGTTCAGCACCATGCTCACCGATCA
>NW_008625822.1:1310-1870 GCF_000691845.1 Merops nubicus
CCACCATGCTCACCGTTCACTACCATGCTCACTGTTCACCTCCATGCTCACCGTTCACCACTGTGCTCCCCGTTCACCACCGTGCTCACCGTTCACCACCGTGCGCCGGGTGACCTCCCAGAGCACCAGCCCGTATGCCCAGATGTCTGTCTTCTTGTAGGACTCGAAGCAGTCGGTGCGGATCTGCTCGCTGAGCACCTCCGGGGCCATGTAGCGCTTGGTGCCCACCCGGGGGTTGTTCCCGATGTCCAGGTAGTCGCTGCCCTGGGAGTGCATCACAGCCAGACCTGGGGGGGGAACGGCCCCTGTCAGTGCTGTGCTGGTGCTGTGTGCCCAGGATGATGCCGACTTGGGGTACTGTGTGACTGGGGTGCCACCTTCCTGGGGTGCCACATCCCTGGGGTTCTGCATCCCTGGGGCACCATATCCTTGGGGTACCATATGTGGGGCACCACATCCCTGGGGCAACATATCCTTGGGACACTGCATCCCTGGGGCACCATATTTGGGGTACCACATCCCTGGGGCACCTCATCCCTGGGGCATCATATCCTTGCGAT
>NW_008625823.1:0-236 GCF_000691845.1 Merops nubicus
CGCTCTTCGGGCCGTAAAAGTTGACGCCTTTCACTGCAAGAAGGAGAGGAGGAGGTGGCCCGAGGCCGTCAGGAGCCAGGGCTCTGCCAGCCACCCTCCCGGGATCCAGGGCTGGGATGTCGTGTGGCCCTGCACACACAGCAGCTCATTCTTCCCAAGCTCATGCTCGGGGCCCAAGAGAAGATGAAACGCTCAGAGCTGTGGGAACGAGCTAAAAATTGGATTATTCCTCCAGG
>NW_008625823.1:318-677 GCF_000691845.1 Merops nubicus
GGTGGCGGGGGTGGCCGTGGCTGTGCCCCCAGGTCTGGCCCTTACCCGTGGCGTTGTTGCGATGTCCCTTGTACCTCTTGACGTACTCGGCCCCGTCGCTGTGTGCCGAGTTGAAGAGGTAAATGTCCTCGTCGTTGTAGCTGGCCAACAGCTCTGGCACGGGAGGAAGGGGTGGGGGTGAGCGGGGAGCACGCCCTGGGGGGGTCTTGTTGCGATGTCCCTTGTACCTCTTGACGTACTCGGCCCCGTCGCTGTGTGCCGAGTTGAAGAGGTAAATGTCCTCGTCGTTGTAGCTGGCCAACAGCTCTGGCACGGGAGGAAGGGGTGGGGGTGAGCGGGGAGCACGCCCTGGGGGGGTC
>NW_008625823.1:749-1010 GCF_000691845.1 Merops nubicus
GGCGGTCCGTCACCGGAGGCGTCGTGGCTGTAGACGAGGCAGGTGATGTTGGCTTTGGACTCGCTGTTCACCTGGGGGAAACACAGAACTCAGCTCCCTCCTCCTCCTCCTCTAGCCACTGGCACCCCAGCACTGGCCACGTGCCCCTTGGCGAGCTTGGCACACGGGTGACAGCTCTGCCAGGGCTGTGAAGGGACGGCAGGAACCCAGGGCCCCTCCCTGTGCCAGGATGGCACATTTTGGGCAGTGGGCGATTGGGGG
>NW_008625823.1:1024-1730 GCF_000691845.1 Merops nubicus
GATTGCCAGGCGGAAAGCCGAGGGAGGTCTGGCTGGAGCAGTTCCCCAAGAGAACACCCCATGGATCCAGGGGGCTGGGCCCAGGGCCCACCCCACGGCCAGCACCGGGCAGGGGACGCGGCTCCCGTCACCCACCCGCAGCAGGCACAGATGCCCCAGCTATGCCCACCCTGTGCCAGGCTACTGTGGGGCATCCTCTGCCAGCCCACCCTGCTGGGGACCCCCGGTGCCACCTGCTGTGCCACAGAACAGAGCTGTTTACCAAGTGGTGAGGGCAGAACTTCTTCAGGACACCGTTGTTCTCGTTCTCGTCTATTTTCCGCTGGTCATAAATCCTGGGGGGAGGATGGTGGGTGTTGGGCACCCACCCAAGATACAGGGGGTGCCAAGCCCACGGGCACAGAGTGAGAGTGATGGCTCTAGAACCACGAGCTGTGCCCACCCCGGGTGGGAGCTCCAGCCCTCAGCAGCCAGGACTGGCAGAAGCTTTGCCCAAAGTACCCAAGCGTCACCTCTCGTCACGTTGGTGGCACATGATGATGCAAGACCCACGTTCGGGGCTCTGCCAGCCTGGAGGTTTGGCCCCCCCAGTGTCCCCAACCTCCCCGGTGCCAGGGAGGGGGACGCAGGCAGAGCAACACTCCCGGGCTCCCCGGGAGGCTGCCATGTGAGCAGCCTGGGCGCCCACACGCTCCCTGCTTCCCTG
>NW_008625823.1:1833-2080 GCF_000691845.1 Merops nubicus
GGGGTGGGGAAGTGGTGACAGGGAGCCCAGTGCACCCACGGTTCGACTCGGACCAAAACGGCCTCAAAATCCAGGGGATTCACCCAGCTGGATGTGCAGCCACGGGCTGGCACCAGGCCGGGCACTGCCCTGGCAGCTGGCAGGGTTTGTGTTTGCCACAGAAGGAGCTGGGACTGAGAGCACGGCGAGCCCTGAGCCCGCTCCCGTGGGTGAGGCCCCTGGAGGCTCCTCAGGAGCTCGCTGGGAG
>NW_008625824.1:0-67310 GCF_000691845.1 Merops nubicus
CAGTTTGGAGACCAGGATGTCATGGGAGACAGTGTCGAAGGCTTTGCTCAGGTCTGGGTAAATGACATCAGTCGCTCACCCCTCATTGATTAATGTTGTGACCTTTTCATAGAAGGCCACCAGGTTTGTCAGGCATGATTTGCCCTTGGTGAAGCCATGCTGACTGTAACCAAACAACTCCTCACTATTCTTCTGTCTCAATAGTGCCTCCAGGAAGATCTGCTCCTTGATCTTACTGAGCCTCAGATTACCAAAGAGGACTAGCCTCACAGATAATGTGATTTACGTAGTTATTTAGTAGGGAGCAATTTTGCTTCCGTAGCCCGGCTATTCTTTTCACAGAGCAATACCCTGAAGCTGGTGAGAATACAGTGAAGGACTGTAATGACAGTGACAATAAAGCAGACAGTTCTATATAGAAAATTAAGTGTAATAAACTGTGCAAAGTATTTGGAGTGAAATATGCAGCGCTCCCCAGAATCTGGTAAACCTTTTCCTAGGAACACACAGAGATTGCCCATTAAAAAGAGTACGGCTAAACCCCGAATCCAGAGGTCTCCAGGAATCTGTGTTAGCTGAGTTGACAGTATGTGTTATTACTGATAATGACTATTTAGGGTTAGGTTACAGTTTGCTGCAGCCACGCTACACAGCACTTGACAAGTGCTGCACAGTTTTGCCTGATTCCAGCAGGAACCCTGAGAGCTTTGCCATCTCTTTTCCTTACCTTGTTCATTACTTTCCTTTATTCAGGGTTTCAGTAAGATCTTTAAAGGCTTGTTTTACAGCTGCAGTTTCTCCCAAGTAAGCCAGGATTCATCCTTGCACAAAGCTGTGAGAAAAGCTATGGTATCCTAAAAGATTACTCTTTAAACAATGGAAACACAGAAGTATAATCTCTTGAAAGAAATTTGTAGTTGATCTCTGTGTTGGGTTTTTTTTTAGAGATTTTGTTTGGTTTCTTTTCTCTGCCAAAACACCTGGTTACCCATTCATGCAAAAACCCTCTAAACCAAGTGAGTGACAGAGGGCTGGCTAGGTCAAGTTTATTGCAAATGTATTTGTGACAGTTTGATGGAATAAGGGTTCTGAAGTGCATCTACCTCTTCCTTCTGCTAACAGACTTGCAGGTGGAGACCAGTCTGTTGTGGTCTGGTTCAGTGTTTTCCCACAGATTGTGCTTTCCCTCATTCTGTGATTTCACTATTAAAACTTTGCACACAGAAACTGTCTTATGTGACATCCAGCTGGAGTCATGCCCTACTTTTTGTCAGTGGTGTTTTTGACAGTGTTTCTTCTGTGCCAGATGTATTTATTTTTACCTTTCTACTGTTCCTCCCAAAAGGAACTTCATAGTGAAGTGAATAGTTGGTATTTTGTTGTTGTCACCAGCCACTTTCATGTTTCTAAACAAATGTAGCTCATGAGGAAGAAATTAATCCATGTTCCTTTTTGCTGAAGTACTCACTTGGGCCAGTGTAGAGCTGGCATGACAAAGCCTTGTCCTGAATGACCTTGCAATATGTATGCCAGTATTTTATGGTCTGTAAATCTGTGTGGGTGTTTGCTGGTGACTTCAGGCAAGCCAGCCCAGGACCTGGCTGCAGTAATCATCTCTGAATGTGGCCACAGAATATTACAAATGCATATAAGAACTAAAACCACGTGTATGAATCAGCTTTAGGAAGATTGTCATGTAGCTACTTAACCACTAGAGAAAGAGACACAGGAGCTAGTTTGAAAGACACTTCCCCTAGGCACTACTTCTCCTTAGGTTAAGATGATAACTCTGGGCTACTCCTTGTTCTTTGTGCAAGGGGGAAGATGCTCAGTCTAGTAAAATTTTATTGTCCACCTTATACTTACTAGACGTAGATCTACACAGTTGCATAAGGCAGCTGCTCCACACAAAGGTGTGTGACTTCCTTCAGTGGAGTGGAAAAGGTGGCTTGGTTTGCTCTAGTCAAATTTACACATTAGTGCTTGCCTGAAATATGCCAGGAGCACAAATTAGACCTTTTCTTTATTGTGCATGGGGGTCTCTATAGAACTGAAACCTTAAATGAAAGGCAGCTCTCATTCAATTTTCTTCCAAGGAAAAAAAAGGGTAGTGTAATAAACCCTATGCACACATGAAAGATAAGGTGGGGGAAAAACCCCTGATGCATAGTAGGAATATTAGACTCCCTACAGTATCGTGACTAGTGATTCAGAGTGATTAATTGTAGTGGTATTTGTAATACCTGCAGATGCTTCCACAGGGCTGCTACTAAAGAAATCTTCCAGTAGACAGTGAAGTGATTGGTTAATGGCAGACATCGAGAATAATTGACAACTCAGCCAAAATATATGGGGATGAAATACATTTTGTCAAAGAGCTAAAACCCTTGTGTTGAGAAAATGCATTTTTTTTTTCCTCTGATCTATTCTGTCAACAAAATACTTTTCATCAGAAATATCAAAGCTGTTTCATCTGCAGATTTCATTTTTTGAATCCCTTAATCTATTCTGTTGACAAAAATTTCTGTCAACTGCCTCAAACCATTGTATTAACAAATTTCTTTTTGTCAATCATGATTTATTCTTCTGGAAAATGCATTCTATAAAATACTGTTCTTCATTCTGTGGAGTGAATACATAAGTCAGTCTCCATCTTAATTTTTTAGGAAGTGAAAGTTGAAAGCAAAAGTAGTGTCACAGCTGCTAATCTACTGGATCTATACACTGACTTGGCTTATTTTAACTATATCCAGCTGAACTAAAGGTTCTGCTGAATAATGCAAAATTTGAAGCAAGGAAGTTGAATGTGCAATAAAATCACATTTCTCACTATTTTTTTTTCTTTGCAGTATCTGCCTCCTAATTGTAGCTTTCAGGCTCACAATACAAAGATGATCTCTGGCAAGGTATACTTTAACTGTTTTCTAGGCACTGAAGTGCCACAGATTTTATAACCTAGCTGCTTATAATGATCTACTGAAACAGAACAATATATTGCAGCTACCCTAATGTGTTCCGTGTTAATTTAGCATTAACCGATATAGTATAAAAATTGGTTACAAAGTTCCTTCCTTAAAGAACATACCCATTTAGAAGCAGAATCATATGATAAGAAAAGGACAAGTTAAAGCTTTGGGTGTTAAATGCCAGTAATCTACCTTTTTTTAAAAAAAAAACAAAAAACAAAACAAAACAAAACAAAAAAAAAAAAAAAAAAAAAAAAAAAAAACCCCACCTGCTCCTTGTAGAAATGGAAAAGAAAAAAGTCACTAGAGGTTATGATCCATGTATAAGAGAAGGCAATGGATAGACAGTGACGTATTTCAGGATGTCATTGGTCTGTGTTAGATGTATCTCTGAATTGCCTTCTTTTGATCATTCTAAGTTATTCTTCAGGCATTCTCTTGATTTCTAGATCAAATTTAATACATGTATTTGGGATTATGAAGTACTGGGGTTAAGCCCCCAGCCCTGAATCAGGATTGACATATGGATGATGTCCACAACTAGGCAGGAAAGACCTTCCTGATTGGTTTTCACCCAGGGCCTGACCAGCCTTAAGTGGGAACCAGTTAGGAGATGACAGCAAGTGCCCCTCCCCTGGGATTAACATCTGGTGACCTCCTTTCAAAATTAATGGTTTAAAGGTTGGCTCTGCCTACAGTAGGTGGGGGGACCTTACCGATGTAGCGAATGTACGAGGTAGGAGTCTCAGAGACCAGAAGGGCCCCCCAGCTCTTCATTGTGGGCAGAGACCCCAGCGGCGGCAGGGCGTCAATACAGCTGGGAGCAGAGGGAGGAATACAGCCATTATAATGGCACCATTTTATGGGCATGGCTATACAATTGGAGTTGGACTTGTTGCCTGGTTCCTTGGTTGATTTGCTCCTGTCTTCACTGTGTCTTGGGCTGTGAGTGGATATATCAACCTTTTCATTCCTCTGGGGGTTGACCACCTTATATCTCTCACATGATTTCAAATCAGCGGGAGTGATCTGGCTTGTGTGCTGTATGTTAATGATAATATCCTTTCTATTAGGATACGTGGGTCAGCAGCCTTAACCACTAGGTAATTTTTTTGTGTACAGCATATAACAATATCTATCACCTGGTGAACCAGATTGTACAATAGGATTGTGTTATTAAGGTCTTATTGAAAGTCTTTGCATATGGTCCTGGGGAAACACTTCAGAAATGGAGTTTCTCCTCAATAGAATAGGGATAATCAGGTGTCAAGTAGTCTCGCAAATTTTTGCTGTAATGGTTAACTGTTCTGAACTATGGGGAAAATAAGCAGTAAACCTGAGTCTTTGCAATGCATCATAATGGGATTGAGTTGTATTCTCAACTGAGGCTCTGCTGGCTAGGGAAGAGCAGTATGTTATTTCCTCACATGTGGCCAAGTGTTTTCATCAAAAATTCTGGATCGTGCCACTGTGTAGTTTGGCATGCTAGTATATGCCAAGAATTGGTGGGCCTTTGGCATATGTGGCTGCAAAATGTGTGCCTATGAGTAGTGAATATGTGACTAAGGATGTTTTGTTTTTTTTTTTTTTTTCCACTGCCAGTGGTTAGGACAGTGGAAAGTGAAGCTTTAAGAGAAGTTGCTGCAAGAAAAAGAGTGGTACCAGCCATTTCTGATTACGTTTGAATTTCCCCTCTTATGTGTTGGTAGAAGTCTCATATCATAATTCTGACTTCTCCAGCACACTGTGCTCAATCTGTCAGCCCTCTACCTAAAGAAGGGACAGCCACAGAACTACAAAAAAAAAGGCAACAAAAGGTTAATCCAAATATTAAGATAAAATAGAGATAGATAGGCTGGAATAAACTGATACATCCGGGTGCTACTTGAACAAACTCTTCAGTAAGACTGTAATGTAATTTTCTGCTGACTGCCCACAATGCCTTTACCTGTGGCCTTTCTCCAAAGCAAGGCCATTAAGATACTGTTGTTTAGATGTGGATTTTGGTGGGACAAAGACTGGTCATCTTGTCTCCCAGTCCTGTGTTTAAAAAACATACACCAAACCCAAACTGCCTTTTGGACAAACATTAGGTAACTTCTGATTTCCTGCAGTATTTCAAGGGTTTTGCAGCAGAGTGTACTGTGCTGGTTCTTAACAGATGCATGCGGACTGTGGTTTTAAACGAGGACTCGCCACAGTATCTGAGGTAGACTTCTCCTGGTAAGATCAGTCACTGGGGGATGCATAGGCCAGCTGACTGGTCCCAAATCAAACATGTCCTCAAAGTAGGCATCACATTGGTATTTCTTATTTAATTTTCACAAATGTAAATTGAAAAATCTTTTTGAATGGATCATTCACCATTTCCTTTGAAATTAAGTATTACTTTGGGATGGCTCCAGTCCCAACTTGGCCCATTCCTTTTGTCAAGGAGTAGTCTGTATTCAGTATTTTTTCTATTGACTCAAATATTTTTCACTGTTGTGCAATTCTGGAGGGACTTTAATTCTTGCTATAGGTGATTTTTTTTATTTTTTTTTTTTTTTTTTTTTGGTTCTTTGCTGTATGCTTCCTGCATTCTGGGTCTTCTTTTCATGGCTTTAATTTCACACTTTAATGTCAGTTTAATCTCTGGAGTTTTTGCCCTTTATCTACAGAGGGGCTACAAAGCAGCTGCTTCCTATAAGGGCTGCAGTATGCAATCGAGTTGACAGGTCGTCGTTTATTAACATCTTTCATTAGAATGTTAGGAATTTGGTATGTCATTCTATTGGATATAATGTACGATTGATTGATTGACACTGATCAAAATTTGTTTCTTGATCCACCGTGGCACCAAGTACTGAGAATAATGAGTTGCATGTAACATCAATAATTCCTGGAAAAATATGGAATTATCAACCAAGGGAGTGTTTTGCTCAACACTATTTCTGCTACTTAAAAAAGGGGATCCTGAATTCTAGAAAAAAAAAAGACTTGTTAAGGTTGACTTTTAATTCTAGATTAGTCCTTGTCACAACGCAGAAGCTAAAAATAAAAAAGACAGCTATTATTCTCCTGTACAACAAGGCAGAGAAACACAATACAGGAGTGTAAAAAATATTATTTTAAAAATAATGTAAAAGTAAGGAGAATACTCCTATATAGCCACTTCTCTATTTAGGGCTGACTGAAACAGAAGATGGTTCCAGTTTATACTTTGATCCAGAGGACAACTATACTTCTCCCAGTTATAACTTCAAGACAGATATTGGTTTTGAGCAATATGCAAACAATGTATGCACTTTGACTCATTTAGGAACAGAGGAGTTTTCTTCTGTTTTCTTAATCTAGAAAACCTGTATTTTTCACAGCTGCCCTAATGACAGAGGAAGCTGTTAAGAACAATGAGGCATTAGTGGAAAAGTCTCGTTCCATGAGCAGAAAACTCAATTCTGTAAAAACATCTTTTTCTTCAGGGAGTGCAGTTGTCTTGATATGTATCTTGTTGAAGTTGTTCTAGACACGCTCGACATGAGGTCTATTTGCATAAAGAGAAGGGAAGCAAGAGGAAATAGGGCTACTCAGTTGGCTGTACCGGCACCTGCCTACCTTGGAGCACACAAGTAACCTCAGAAGTCAAGACAACTACAGAGGAACGTTTACCTTTTCCCTGATGGGGGCTAAGTTAATGGAGAGGAATGAAAAGAACATATCTGTTTGATGGATTTTTCCAGTGCTTGTTCAGTGGAGACTAGGTATACTGGGAGCTGATTACAATTTAATGTGTTAGAACAAAGAGAGGACAATGCTGTGTAGAAAAGATTATTTTTTCTTTTCCCCACTGAAAATAGAAGATCAAAATTTTTCATGCTACTGTTTTCTCCAAAGGTCAAAAATATTTTACTGTTTTGCTTAACAAAGGCAATAATCACCCATTTTTTTTCTAGAGCTTTTAAAGTCTCTTGCCCTCCTCATTATTTTCCCCATTGACATGAAATGAGAGGCAAATGTGAAGAGAGTGCAAAATGAGTGTGTTGCTGAAGGAGAAAGGCCATGATGTAGCACTATTTATTAATTTATTCATGTCCAAGCTTCTCATTGAGTTTGATGGGAGTTATTCATTGCTCTATAGGGGGGAAAAAAAGTAACTGGGAGTAGGACTGCTCCTGGAGCAGTTTTCAGTGTGTCTTTTGGAGACGTATAAGTTTTCTCCCTAGAGATATAATTTGCAGATTATTTTTATCAACAGTACAACTTCTGGTCTCTCCCATTTTCATGTTATAAAACAACAGTACTGGGGGATGGAGCTGGTATCTCTCCATTTTGCTTTATCAGCTTAGGAAGAATGAAATATTGCAGTTTCTTAATGATATTTAAAAAGTACGCTGTAGTAAAGAGTTGGTGCAGAGCTTGAAATAGCCAAGTGAATAGACATAAATTCCTTGATACAGCTGTATCAGCCTGTCTGCAATTACAAAATCTTACTCCTTGCTAAAAGATGTGTTTTCAGTGGAAGACACGGTTTCATCATGGTGTAACAGGAAACATGGTGGAGAGGATTTGGGCCTGAATTCTCTTTCCAGCTTTGCCAGTTTCCTTGGCAATGTAATTCTTATTTTTGTTTCCCTCTCTGTAACAAAATAAGGATATTTGTCCTCCCTTGTGAAGCACTGGAATACCCATAGTTTCATGGAATATTTTGTTACAGAAACTACTAGTCATAAGAGTTAAATCACAATGGAAGGTTTTTTTAAGTTTATTTTTCTTTCAGTTTCTTATGTAGACAGACTGAACTATGTTCTGTATTTCCAAATATTAATTTCCTTTATCCATCTGATTGAGTTTAGCCATACCAACGCTGCAGAAGAAGGGTCTGCATCATGTGTTCACACTGTACATTTTAAATTGTTTGTCACTGAAGCTTTTAGCTTTTTGCTGCAGCACTAGCAGTAGGATGGACTATCAGAATATACGTTTGTAACATTTGCCATTGGTCCCCGCAATGACCCTGGTTTCACTTAAGCACTTAAAAATCCTCTGAGAGAATAACTCCATTTACAACAATTCTCATGATTCCCTAAAATCACCCTGCCATTTAGCCAGACAGAAAATACTGCCTGCAATACCTGTGAATACATGCATTGTTTTGTCCTTCGTGATATATTAGTAGTGTCGAGTGCTGATGAAATCGTAGTTGATAACAGTTGATGATATAGGATGAGTAGGTGGTGAGTTAAAGCGTTCTTAAATCCATCTGTTCCAGAACTCTCAACTGGACCTGACTCCGGTCCCATCCTGTGTCAGCTGATGTAAAATCAGGAACATCTCTATTGAAGCAAATCAGTTACGCTGTGCAGAAGAGGTGAAGGTAGGAAAAAATGATTAATCCCTACAGCCATAATCTTGTTTGATTAAAGCAAGAAATGTCACAGAATAGACAATGGAATTATTTCTGTCTAAAAATTGTCAGATTGAAACAATGTTACTGGAAATGAGCTGATTATTTGGAAAGAACTCTATATCTGTCCCTGTCTGTCCTAACTTCTACTGGACCTTTACATTTTTGCACTGTAACTTTTACTCTTGCTTTGATGTTTAAATCTCCTTGATCAATAGTGTGTTACCTTGCAGCTTTCTGCTTGTTGTGATGGTTTTCTGTACTCTGCCATTCCAACACACAGCGTTACATGCACATACACACCTAAGAAGAAATCCTCATTCATCCTTCAACATAGCATACATATTGCTCACTTTTTTATAGGCAGAGATGGCATTCTAGGGATTCTCAGTTGAGTTTTGGGTGAAAACTCATGGCTGTGCCATTGGAGCCTATTGCATAAGTAAAGACAGCATTGGGACTTAAACTATCTCAAAGCATAGCTATCTAACCAAATGAAGCAGGACGTCATGGTTGAAATCAGTGTGAAATGTGCTTTAAACTGGTTTAGTTAAATGCCACTTATATGTTTATATTTCCGGTCATATTGGGTGCTCTACTCATGGGATTAGCAACTTGCTGTCTACATTCCAGGCAAGTACAAGGATTTGTAAGAAGAAATAAGAATACAAGTGATCAAATCATGTATTGCATAGTACAAGACTGAAATACTGTGTTATCTGTTACTTTTATTCGCATATTTATGCAATGTATAAACCTTGGTGTTTTGACGTTGCTTGTTTCTAGCTCAATTAAGACAATCTCCCTGAGGATGAATAATGGTTTAGCAAGGGCTTTCCTTCATCTGGAGTGAACTTCATGGCTAAAGCAAGGAACAGCTCTTCTTTGAAATCACAGCTGCATCAGCTGTTTGTTTTGCAGCATAAGAACCATGAAAGATATAAATTCATTTCTTTGTCTTGTTGATACTGCCAGGCTGTCCTAGATAGCTCAAGACACACAAAATGAATGAAAGGCATTTGGAGGGTTATGATGCTAGATTAGTCGTTGCATCATGGGAACTCCTTTGCTGGGGCAACGCAAGGCCTGGGTGCAGGTTCTTTTGATGTGTTAAATATGTTTAGCCTTCGTCTGTATACACCTTTCCGAATTCAACTGCTTTGCTTCCTTTCTCTCCACCTATCTGGGTTTTGTGTTGGCTTTATATTGCATGTGCTTAGAGTAGATTTTGAACATTCTAGTGAGGCTGTGCATTTCACTTTTGTGAACTTATTTCTGTTCTATTATATTAGTATCCTGTTTTTGCTGAGCAAAGCAGCACAGCAGGTCCACCAGCTGCCAGTGGTAGAGAATGTGCCAGACCAAACCAAGAGCAGCTGTTTCTCTTTTCTATGTTTGACATGGGTTCAGTGACAATTTTCTGTTTGTTTCCTGATGTTTTTCCTTCCTAACCAAGAAAATCTTTAAGAGATCATAGATAACTGAAACTTGAAGGTGACACCTGTCAGTGGACAATTGGCTTTTCTCTGACCCAGAGAGAGGATGAAGCCAATTATAATGAGTTGAGCCAACTATCCTATTGAAGTATGCCACGAAACGTTTTGGTCAGCTGATGTGCTATCTAAGCTAAGGAGGCAGCCAGCTTTAAAGTAACACAGGCAAAGCATGCATCTTTCCCCTTTATTCTCCTGATCATTATGGAAGTTGTGAAAGCCCGTGTTTCTGCACATTGACAACTACAAATGTGTGACCTCCTCTCTGATTTAGGCCTATGTGATGTACATGCTCAAAGCAGAGAAGAAGGTTACCTCAAATTTTTCAGGTTTTCTCACTTTCATCATTAGGCTCTCCTTTGGCATGTTTGAAGAGAGACTGATGACCTTTCTAATCACTGGAGTATTCTAACTGGTTTAAATGAGCTATATAGTTATTTTAAGTGTCTAATTTTACTATTCAGTATCTTAAGATGCCTGCCATAAAAGGTGCTATAAAAATGCATATTGACTTTCAACAACTACTTTCATGTGCTAACTCATCAACCATATAAGTATCTCTTAATATTGGGAAAGGAATGTGTCTATTGATATAAAGCTTTAATGCATAGACAGTGGAACTCTGAGAGTATTTCCATTGACTTTGAGAAGAATGAGATCAGAGTCCCAGGTATTTGTGTATGGGTGGTGTCTCACAGAATGGAATGGAGAAAAGGAGATGTATGTTGCTCCATTTAGTGCAAAATCTAGTCCTGTCTTTTATTTTTAGATTAATATGGGCTAACACTGCTGAACAATTTCTTCTTCAGTCTACCATCTACCTGTGTAGAAGTAACTGATAAATGGAATAGTATAGCAGAGATAGCAACACATCACAAGGCTTGGCTGGTGCCCACGGGCCCCTCTCAACAGGACCCTACTGAATGGTCTGTTCTGTTTCCATGACTCTTTGGGCTAAGTGGGGATGCATGTACTTCTGTTTATCTGGAGTCAGCAACAACAGGTGGAGAAGGGGACTTTGTACATGGGATTTCGTTGACTTCATCCTTGTAGCAATTCTCCTGTTTTGAATGCTTTTAAAATTGCTATCTGCTTTTTTTCTTGTTTGTTTTAAACCTCTCACTCTTTTCTCTTATATTCACTTTTGGGTAAGCATGTTTAAAAGGAGAGTTTGTATGCTGCACTCTCCTCTCTTCATGTCTAATACCTAATTGCCACCAGTGAAAAACAAAGATAATGTGTTACTGAGGCGTTCTACAGAAATGTTGTAGAGCTGCTGTTGATTACAAGCCAGTGGAGCCTTGGTGCCAGAAATTACTTTTTCAAAACCTGACTCTGCTGTGCTCTCCACAGAGCTAGCTGCTACTGCCTAGCAAATACACCACAGTCAGGTGCATTCCATACGTCCAGTGGTGCTGCAGACTTGTTCTGTGCATTTTTTTAGTTTTTGTCCATTGGTAAAAGCCATTGGTAAAATCTATTGTATTCCAGTTATGTTTCCAGTGACATCCATAGGCTATAGCCATAATCCAACTGAAAATACAGATTGTAAAATACATACACTCTTTTTTTTCACTAAGCAATTAAATTTCAGCATTTCATTGGCATTTCTCTGTCTTTACCTGCTGTGCTAAGATGAAGCTGAATCTGGAACTGAAAAACAACATAAAGCTTTGCTCAGCTGAGGTTTCCCAGAGGTGACATGACTCGGAGATTAGGTTGAGGCAGAGTCACATTTTGCTTGATGAAAGTATTCTGCAGGGATGTGGATTACACTAAATTACTGTTGATGTTTACGAACAAAAGAATTCTCTTTTCATCATCATCATCTATTCCACCTTCCCAAGTCTTGTGCTTTAGCACTAAAATAGTTAGTGCAGAATTTCTTAGTGGCTCTGAGGATTTATAGATGATGTATCATTCCAGTGATATTGGAGAATAAATACAATGTTGTTATTTTACTCTCACTAGCTGTGTCCTGGCAATTTCAAACATGCATTGACCAGCTTCTGTTCTGTACTTTCTTGCATCAGTCCCATTGAGGTTCCAGTGTAGCTGGTAAAGTTGCATGTGGGTGTTCAGTTTTAGTCTATCTAGACTATCGAAAGGATAACTAAACCTGACTGGTATCTTCTCCAAGAACTAGAATATCTGCTATTGGTGCTAATTAGCTGTTCCAATATTCTATAAATATTTTTTAAATTTTCTAAACATATCATGCCCCCAAGTTATCAATATTCCCTTGCAATGATATATAAAAAATCTGTATACAGTGTACTTTCTTTAACTAGATACCTGCTGATATTATAATTACATGAAGCTCTGTTGGGAATTATCTGTTTTAGACTCTCCTGATTTTTATCGTTTTCTAAGTGATGTTTTATCTTTAAGAAGCTACAAAAAATCTTGTTTGTATTATTTCCTTTTACATTTAAAATGAAGCAGTTAATTTAAAATTTGTTTTGCGTTATATTGATGGAATATAAGTGGCTACGAACTTTAACAGAAACCTCAAAAATGCTTATTATTTTCTCATATCTGATTTCACTCTGAGCATACTGGATTTTTATTTCCTATGAACTTTTTCCAGTTTTGGTTGAGCAATGAACAGCAAATCTTTTTCAGAACTGTTAATTGTATGTCATTACTTTCAGTTTACATATACTTGTTCTGACCATCTTGGATACAACCCAATATAAATGTTTATGAGACTATACTGAAGTACACTTTACCATAAATCTGGTAAACCTATTCCTCCCATTTTCTTCAGTTACCATTCTCTCATTATTTATGTTTGTTTCCTAGTTCATTCCAACTTCATGTGGATCTTGAAATATATTTAGCTATTCACTTTCTCTGTTCCTTTGAGGATTTGTGTTGAAGATGCTCATAAAATAAACACGATATAACACCTGTTACTGTAAATGGAAACACTCTTATTCCATTCATTAATTGCAGTAGAAATTCAGTCAAGGCATGAAATCTGATTCTGCAGTTGGGTGCTAAATGATGGAGGCCAGTGGGATTTCCACAGTTGGGGTGCAGAGTAACATCCTGTCGTTTCTTTTCTGTACATCAGAGCAAGTGAGACTGTCTCCAAGAAACTGGACGCTTAATAGTAGATTTCTATTAATCATACAGGTCCAGTCCTCTTCTATGCCCCTCGTGGTGCTTCCTTGAGACTGCAGTGCCAATAAAGCAACTCTTTAGGTTTGCTTTCATACCTCTTTACAGAAATAGCCTCCTATGTGATTCCATGGTCACAGGAGGAGCTGGGAATTCTCCACTCGATAGACAATGGTAGCCAAAGGAAACTGAGCATATATATGTGCAGATTATTCCAATCTGACAATGTATCTTTATTCTAATCATTCTTTAATAAAACATGGGTACATGCGTCCTACCATATCTACTCTTTGGTATAATATCCATTTGGAAAGGCCAGATTCAAGTTCATATAGTATATTTTTAAATTGCCATATTTTAAAATCATTTAGCTCTCTATTTCAGCAAAGCACTACATTTCCATTGAATTTGATTTGTGAGATCTCTCTTTCCTGGCTGTTGCTAGGACAACAGAAGCAGTTTTTGTACTCCAATGCATTGAAGGTAGTACACACTGTATCTATTAGCCTTCAGAAATACTGCTAAAATAATCAATATCACATGTACTAACACACTGAATATGTTAGGTTTTTAAATCACATTTAGAGTGGAAAACAATTTTATTTTCGATGTACTTTAGGATCTGTATGGTTCAGTATTGATTTTTATTTCAACTATTTTGCTCTGGTACCTGGCTTGGCCACTCTATTGGTATTCCCTCTAGAAATTCAGCTTTTCTATGTAAGAAGAGTCATGCTAAATGGAAATGACTAATGACTAAGGAGAGCAGTTACTATTTCACTGAATTTAGAAATCCAAAAGATTGCAAAGACTTTCTGCTGTAGCTATTTAAACCTCCTCTGAGATGTGCTTTGAATGACGATACCAGTACTGCAAAAATGGCTGCAAGTGAATCTGCAAAAGACTTCCAGTGAGTCCTGGGTTCGGCTGGGCCAGAGTTAATTTTCACAAGAAGCTGGGAGGGGACACAGTCAGGACAGCTGGCCCAAACTAGCCAGGGGATATTCGATCCCCTACAACGTCATGCTTGGAACATAACTGGGTGAGCTGCTGGGGGAGAGGAGGGGCCGTGGCTCCAGGACGGGCTGAGCACTGGGTTCCGGGCGCTGAGCAGGGGTGCTGTGCATCGCTCGCTTCATACCTTAGTTTCGTTGGTATTATCACTTCTCTGCTTATGCCGTTCCATTAAACTGTTACCTCCGCCCATGAGGTTTCATTTCTTTCTTCTGGTTCTCCTCTCCATCCCACTGGGGAGGGGAAGGTGCAAGCAAGTAAATGGCCACGCTGCTTAGTTGTGGGCTAGGCTTAAACCATAACACATGCCTTACAAACACAGGTCTTGCTGAGAACGCCAGTAGTTTGAGATCACCTAGCATCCAGCTGGATAGGAGGGAATCACAGGGAGATTTATTAGAGACCTTAAACTGCTTCAGATACAGGAAATAATTAAGAAAGCTCTTCAAAACATACTGCTAGTGTCTCTAGCCAGGTGCTTTAAAAATTGTTTAAATTCAAGTGCTGTTCGTGTTAGGCAGTCTAGCAGTAAGACTATTCTTGCAGGATTATTGTATCACAACCATAATGTCATCATGGTTGAGTTAACCACTACACTGAGTGGCAGGTGGTAGTTTTATGTCCCTTAATTGTATCTTACCTCTAGGATTTAAAGGGAATTGACAGTTACATTGTACGGAATGCTAGTCTGTGAGAAAAGAAAATAACTCTATATGCCATTTTTACTTCTTTGGATAGCAAATAAACATGCTACTTTTGCATAGTTGGACATGAATCTTACTACACAATAGGCAAGGTTGTTATGTTGCTGGTCTCACACCTGAATACAACATAGAACACTGGCTCAGATGAAATTTTTAAACACTTGCTTAAAATTACGTATACTTAGCACTGAAATGAATGTGCACAAAGCATGAAATGAAGTATGTCTTTATTGCTAGAGGCCCAACTAACTCATAAACCATCTGAAAGAGTTTCCAGCCCAAAAGTTTTCCAGCTGAATGGTAGATCGTTATCTGCTATCTTTGAAAAGATAGAGGGTTAGATATGTTCACATTTCAGTGGAGACATAAAATTTCACACACTTCCTGCCATCAATACATAATATATTACATTGCTTCATGTATTAAATGAGCAGTTAATAACAATATGTTCTTTTTTTACTTATTATTTGGTAATGTCACAATGTGCTATTGTAGATGTCACAACATATTTACTTAAAGGTTTGTGATAGGGTGTATAGATTTGATACACCACTTGTACAGTAACAAGGATTGTGTCTCATTTTTATCTTGTAGTGGGTGTCTTAATCAGATAGTTATTGTTATTGAGGAGCGCCTGGGGAAGGTTCAGTATTGGTAGCTACTGAACAAGCTCACCTGGGGAAGCATTTCCATGTTTGGTTTGGTTGGTTTTTTTTTCTTTTAGCTTTGTTTACATAATCAGTTCAATTGCCCTTTAGGTGTATGTTGTTGGGTGTTTTGGTTCTTATTTGTGGTAGGCTTTTTTGGTTTCTTGTTTTAAATCTGTGTAGCAGGTAACTGAGAAGTTTTATGGCTTGGATTTTCTTAGGTGCTGAGAGATGCTGATTACCCAAAGTTTCCCCGAGTGCAGAAGGAATCATCTCGGTGCATATCAGGTTCAAGCCATGAAATTATTATGCAAAATAATTTAATGGAAAGTGTTTTCTTGGCTTCTCAAAGGAATCTAAATGCTATTAAAATTCAGGGAAATCTGGGCATCTAGCTTCTTTTCATTCTGTTGAAAATCTCAGCCAATATTCTCTAAATAAATGAGAATTTTACTTGTTTCTGACCAAAATAGTAATTTTTCCATTTCTTGATGGTTACATAATAGTAATTTCTCTGCTTTTGTGTACTAGTGTGCATAGGCCAATAATAGATTCTTCGATGCAGCTGTCTTGAGTTGTGTTTACTATGGTTTTGGCAGTAGCTTCAGCTCTTTGTAGAAACAGTGTAGTGAACTTATTTTAGCTTTTAATTCTGATAATTTACTTTATTTTTGGACAGAAGAGACACCTTTTCTTTTTTTGCACGTATTTTAGCCTTCACTTTTTTCCCTAATTTTACAGTAAGACTGAAGCAGACAAGGAAACATACTTTCATCCAATTGTTTTGCTGGTGTTGTATTGTCACCTACCAGAAGAGCTACAGACTATTCTATTCTGTTATTTAATTAAAAACAAACAACTCCTCCATTTCAGGGATGCTCATAATGACTCATAAGAATCCCTGCAGAAAACAACCAGGGAAGACACCCAGTGGGATTTTATTTTTCTGGAAGCTTGAGGTCTGCAGTGTGTGTGTGACATGTGTTCAAAATAGACTCATAGCCATGTTTGCTTCCTCACTGATGAAACCTAGGTGTATTTTCATGATAGGCTTGCACAGGCTGAAATAAGGACTCTATATATGAGTAAATGTAGCTTGGTATTACAATGCTGGTTAATTTAAATATAAATCTAAACACAAATTGTTCTCTTTTTTATTGAATGAAATTTCTTCCCCTACAGTATTACAATTTATTGCTACTTCAATTTTATTGAACCTTTTGAGCTATTTTCAGGTTTTGAAACCAGGTGAAATTCATGAACCCTTTTTCTTCGCATAGTTATTACTTTGCTTTACATTACTTGTACAGACATGATTTTTTTTTTTTTTTTTTCTGTGATGTTCTTGTTAAGGTAAGATGTGTAAGTATCATCTCTGTATAAAAGCTGGATTGAAATGAAGGAGAAGAAATTAAATTCTCCCATTGATCTATTTCTCACATTCTCTCTGGTTTCCATTCTGCTTGCTCTCAAATGTATTTTACTTCCCATTCCCTCATTTAAGTTTATCTTTCCTCATGTCTTTTTGCTCTTTAAATACCTTTGCATTCAAGAACAACTTCCAAATCTACAGTTTGAATGGGTCTGACATCACTCATCTCTAATGCATTGTATAGGAATTCAGGAACACATCCAAACACTGCATCAAACACAGAAGCTGCTTCAACTGCTTCTAAATACAGAAGCCACTGACAGTGGCTCCTGGTAACAGCAAGTGGAACAAAGACACAAACAATGGTCCAGACACCTCATTTGTTTTATGCCTACGGTTTGAGTGGCTTGATGAAACGAAAAATGCTTTCAAAACCTTCTGGAGCTATGAGCTCAGGCATTTAAAAAACAAGTCTAACATTGTCCTATATTAACATTATGTGCTGTTTTAACAGAAACCACAGAAAAGGTGGGTGTGGTGGTGATGTTTTGATTCAGAACTTTATTGGGTGTAAAAGCTGAAGTTTTCAACAAGCACAAAACAGGGTCTGTTCTTCCAACTTTTTAGACACTTTCAGGAAAGGAACCAAAAATAACCTGCTTGCTAACATTCTCACTGTGGAGGTGATGGTGGAAATCAGTATGGCTGTGCAGCTGGTTCCATGGTTCCACAGAACAAATTTGCGTTATTTTCATGGCAGCAGATCAAAAAATAGGAATGTATTTCAAGAAATGCTATCAAGACAGATAAAAATTGAACTATGGATGTTGAGAAAGTGTGACTTTCTAGCCAAGTCTAACACTTAGCTGCCCATGTATCAGTTTTGGTTTGCTTGGTTTGTTTTGTGTCTTTTATTTTTTGTTCCAAAGAGTCTGACCAGGTCAGGTAAGAAAAGGAACTGGAAGATGGAATCCACTTATTTAATAAGATTTTGGTATGTTGACAATTTACATTTGAATTGGGCATTCTCACAGCTAAAAATGTGACTTATAAAAGGACTGTAGTGAGGCATGTATGTAAAATTTTTCAGTTTTTAGCACAGTCTCTGTGACCAGTTGTAATGTTTTCAACCAGGAAACTTGGCTTTATTCATAACTGTGCTATTGTATTATGTGGGTTCTTTATTAAACTCTTTCCTGTTTCATTTTAACGACCTGTAAAGCTGAGCTAAAGTGATTTCAGTGGTCAAGTACTACAAAATTTAGTGGTGAAAATTCTTTATGATATGTCGCTGTTCTTCAACACAGTATCTACACGAATTCTTGAACCCTGTTCCATCATCCTTGTTCCTGAGTTGATAGGGGCTCTATCCTCAGGGTACCTGCAAAGTTGCTCAATCTGGGGCAGCCATTTACACAATACAACTTTGTTCCTGAGATTGTCGTGAGCCCGCTACTCACAACAGCATGAAAACAAGTGTGCAAAAGCTTGTGAAGAGGTAAGTAGTCACAACATTGTAAGGATTATATCTTGGATAGAAAGGCTGAGACAAAGAAAGAAAACCTTGATAAGGCAGTAGAGTAGAAGGCTTAGTGTCCTTTTGTGTAGATCGATGGTTTTAAAGACCCGGATTATAAATTGACTGAAATATAATTAAAGGTATGTCCTTAGTAACTGTACGCTGTAAAATCTTTACAAGAGCCCTTGGGACAATGGTAGCTATACTTTGATTTTTACAGTCAAAACATCTCTTCTTGCTCTGCATTATGGAGCATAAAAAGATTTGTAACAATGGCTGGTGTTATTTGGGCATTTCTTAAGAAATCATTTGAGCTGGTCTTCCATTGATAGAGTCAAATCTGGCATGAAATTAAATCCAATTCAAGAACTTCATGAATAGCAAGAGAAGGTCTAGCCACTAAACTCCTTGCAATTACTTTGTGGTCTTTACAGGATGGGTGTCCTGAAAACCAAAGTGACAAATCTGTCTGTGTTTGAGTGGTCATCTATGCCTCAGTAAGCAGACTTTAAAGGCAGGTTCTAAAAGCCAGAGGCACTCAGATATACTCCATTAGAAAACCATTCCATTTCCCTTCATGGTCTGAAGAGGTAGTATCTTAGGGGCTTTTGCTCCCCAGTCAATAGTGGTATTTGATAAAGGGGAGGGAGAAGGGGAAAAAAAAAGGAGGGCGGGGAGGGGAAGGGACTTAGTTTCATAGTACAAAGACTCTGTATATAATATATTTAACTGTCAAGTACCATTTCTTGCGAGCAATGTGCAAGTTCTCAAATAAGAAAACCAAGTTGTGAAGAATTTTTTTTGTAAGAGTGTTGTAAGAGATGCATCCATGACAGGAAGTATTGGCAGGTCCTCCAAACTATATTTTCTTTAAATTTGTGTGAGAATTGGATTGATTATTTTTAACATGTATGCTACTTTTTATTTTGTTTCCTGGATTGTGGAAACACAAAAACAGAACAACACATTCCAGGACCTGAATAAAATGTAATGCTTCCTTGGACAGATAATAGGATCCTACAGAAGTCTGAGGGCCTCAAGCTGAAATATGGTAGCCACTGCAAATAGATATGAGGCAAAAGGAGTGAGGGTGCCCATGCTGTATTGTCACAAAATCTTCAAGATGCATCTCTCAGTGTAGTGGCAAATTCAATCCTTCCCTCCCTCACCCCATCTCCTGTATTTATTCCTAAAATGCAGAACATAATGCTACCTAAGTCCTCAGACCTTTCATGGGCACTGTGACATTGGAATTTGGCAGATAAAACATCACGTAACAAACAAACTTCATCCTGCTATGGCACATTTTCTTTAAAAGCTGGGCTGGGCACGTTGCAAACCTTTTTGGTATAGATGGTTTCCTCCTTAAGATCCTGTATAACCACATATCTTTCCAGACTTCTCTGTGTGTGTAGTTGTAAGCCTAAAGGCTGCTGCTTAGGGCCATTCTCTTTGGTAACGCAGGAATAAAAATGCTTCCAATACTTCAGAAAAATGCATGGCTCCCATTACAATATCTCAGAAAGAGCCTTGTGCTCTTTATGTGGATACTTGCTGGTGAACTCTGGCTTTTGATCTTGTGTTCTGTACTGTGAATAACGCAGACAAAATACTCTCCAGGTGTTTTGCCCGGCCGTTGCTCTGATTCAGTCTATGGAACCATGTTTCAGTCTTGATGCAAACTGCATTATAAACACTTTTTGCTTCTGCTGACAGCAGAGAAACCACTCTGGGATAAACACTGGCATTAGCTCAAAATGTCCCTAAAGAATTGCAAGTATTTCATCAAAAGATTTATCTTTTGGTTTCTGTGGTTGTATAAGGCTGTGCAATGACCCATAGGCAGAAGCTATGTGATGGATAGTCCATCAGTATTTTGTATCACGCCAGCAGCCACCCTTTAGAAAGAGAGGCTGGAATTAAAAGGTTAATATTTGTTAAAATTGACATTTTTGTTTTCTCAAGGTTCCAATTCCTGAAGGAGAAGAAAAAAAATTCCTTTATAGGATATGTTTTAGAGTTGTGACTTGTTAAGAATGTTATATTTACTTAGCTTTCTGAAAAATCTGTCTTGGAGAGAGCTGGTGTTACTCTCAGCCAACCATGTTCCTCTGAAGTCAAGGAACTATTTGAGTTTTTTAAGATGAGAGTCTGTCTCTTACATTCATACTAGATTAGATGGGCTGATAAATAATTACAAGGGAGATGCAAACACGGTTTGTTGGTGTTTTGGTCAATGCCCGTATTAGTGTGTTAAGCTATTGCTGTTGACCTTACAGCTATACCTGTTTATAATCTCATATAATCACTAAGTGAAGTTGCCTGAGAGAAACCGAACCCAAAAAGTGGTCCATGACCAGGCAATAACTCCTCGTCCATACTAGAAGTTCCCAGGAAGAACTGAGCCCTCACGCTTCCCAGACAAACGTGGTCTTTCTGCAACACAGAAGAACAGATTCCTAGCCAGCCTAATTGTATTGAAATCAGTGGAATACAACTAGCAGAATAATTTGCTCTGTTTTAAAATTGCGTCTTGTATTCCAGACCCCTTTTGCATTGAATGGGCTAGTAAGGGCAAGATAATTCCTTCAGCTGATGTAAGCAGCAGTCCACTATTGCTTCTGCTTGTTAATTCCTTCATAGCTTTCGTTTAGCCTAATACAATTATTTTTTTTCATTCTATTGAGACTAATATTTATAACAACAACATTTTAAAATATGGACATGGATCTTGATCACAATTGTAAATAAAAACCTATCAATGACAATATCATTATAGCTGTATCAAGATTAGAATCACACCCTATGGTGTTAGTAATGTTTCATTAGTGACCAGCAGATTGTAAAGTTTTGGGGTTTTTTTTTTTCAGTGGTAATTGCTGTGACAGAGCAGGGTTACATTTTCTAGAGTTCTTATTGTGAACTTCAGATAGAATAATACCCCATATGAGTATGCTTTATTATGTTGCTTCTAGAGACTGATGGATATTGTTTAACATTTAAAAATACACATGATAAGATGTCAGTATTGGCAAATTTATTGCAGTATTACACTCATTTTCCCCCCCTTATATGTAAAGCATAAAAAAATTAATCAGGCTTAATTAAATATCAGTGTTGCAAATAATTATGGGATTATTCCATCTAAAGTGATAAATAATGCTAATGTATGCATGTTTTATGAGAAGATACCTAATGGATTAAGTAAAAGAATGAAAAAAATATTTGTTATAGATGTTGCTAAACCAAACCATTTAGCAATTATGGACTGGGTTCTGCAGTTCTTTTACAAAATTCCTTGAAGTAACCTGACTGATTTCAATAAAGATCACTTGGCAGCTAAGAGTGATAGTGTAAAAGAGGGTATTAGAATCTTTCTCAGTGAGGCGTGTTAACTGTTCTGGGAAGAAATTCTGCATTTTGTGAGAGTCACTACATATTATTCTTTATTCTTACTATTCGTAGTCTCTTCCCAATAGAAAGATCACTGTGTCTTGTTCTGATTGGATTCCAGGGAGGTTGAGAGGATTGACGGTCATGTTTTATGGCCAGGAAACACAACATTTTTAGGATACCTCTCAACTGTATCAAAACAAAATACACAATCACATCTATCACAGAAGCTGCAGGTGGCATCAAGAAACACCAACGTTATCATCGCAGTACAACTGATAGCAGCTAAAGCTCACCTCGAAACCATAACTGCTTTTCATCTCAACTGGGTTGTTATTCTCTTAAAATGTATTTTTCTCTTAAATTACTTATTTGATAGAGGGAAGATAAAAGTAGGAAGAAAATGGAAAGAATTTGGCAAAATACATTTGACCTGAAAAGTCATTGAAGCTTGACCGTAAGGCCTTATAGTTTTTCAGCACGAAGCTTTCTGGGGGTTCAAGGGGTGCAGAGACTACTGCTGGTGTCTCCAAAGGAGTCAGGTTCCCGTGAATGTAAAGTTTGACATTTAACTTTGCTCTGCAACCAGGCTGGCAATGTGAAAGATACACAGTAGGCTGTTTCAGTCCATATGCTTTTGGACTTTCTTTGAATGAGCATTTCATTGCTTTATCATACCCAGTAGTAGGAGAGAAGTGGAAAAAACAAACAAACCCACAAACATAAAAACCCACAGCAAACCCCCCCAAAAAACCAGCAACAAAATTTATCTTGCCCCAAAGTATTTTAAGGTTTCATTCAGCCATTGTCCTTCTTTCCTAGAAAAAAAAAAAATCAATTAAAAAAAAATGGCTCTGAGGGTGCTTATTTTCTTTTCCCATCACTCCAGCCTCAAACTTGCTTCATCTTCCCACAATAAAATTCTGTCTAAAGTAAGACCTTCACAAATGGCTCCTAATTTTTCAGTGTCTCTATTTATTTACAATGAAATCCAGGTTTCACTCCAAGACCATTTCTGTAGTCCTGTCAACTCTGCCAAATAAGATCATCTTTCAGCTGAGCTATAGGAACTTGAATGAAAATAAAATCCAACTGATCTGTAACCCGTTGATCCTGCAGTAAAATGATCTTGCAGGAAAGGGTTAAGGGCTGTCTGTTTCTCACCTGATAATGATTTTAAATGGGTTTTATATTTTCTTTTTTTTTTTTTTCTTCTTTTTGGCTAAGAAAAGTGGTGGAAAATACAGTGGGATGGGAAAAGATAGGACTTGCTGCCCTTTTTGCAGGGGACCCCTTTGTTCCAGTGTTGAATTTTCTTTTACACTAATGATTTATTTGTGAAATGAAGAATATACAGTGGATTGGGACAGGAGGTGGGCTGGTTTCTGGGCAGATGGGAGAGCCCTGGCATGCACCTGCTCCACCCAGACTTCACTAAGATGGCTGAAATCTTAGATGACCCTGTAGGAGGATAATATAGGATAATTCCAGGGCATGAATCTAATTCTTGTTGATGATACAGCAATAATAATAACGAGACAGTTCCCAGAAAATATAATTAAAAAAAAAAAATCTTTTCAATTATAGAAGATTTAAGAGTAAAGAAAGTGGAAGGTTGTTCCTGGGAGAGAAGAGAAAAATGCAGATTTAACTTCATAGCACTCTTTGAACTTAAACTGAGACACAGAGTCCTGTAAAGTCCAGTGGGAATAATTTTTTGTCTCTTTACACTTATCTGATAGTTTTCTTTCAAAGTTGTTTTTTCTTTTTTTTTTTTTTTTTTTTTTTTTGTTCTCTTTTAAATTCCTTTCAGAGACATGGTGGAGCCACCTCATGTCTCTACAAGTGACACTGATTTGCTTCCTTAATGAATTACATGGGATTTCTAGCTGATTCATTCCTGTACTACCATTGTCCCTAGGTTTCTTCTCGAAATTTTGCAAGACAAAGGCACAATCCACAGTGCAATTGCAACTGGGGTTAATGCTAGAGACATGTAGTACGTATTTTAATTAGCAGCAAACACAAATTTAATTCTGGGATAAAAAATACTGTCATATCTTAACATAGGTCTTTAGGGGATCAATAGTTTCATGCTTTGCTATAGATGAACACTGTTAATGTTAACATTGATTAAAGCACTGAAGGTAATACTTTTCAGGTTATGGTATATGGTATATGTCATAGTCTCTCTTCTGGCATGATGATGCATTTAGTTACTGCTGCAGAACATAGTGGGATAATTACCTTGCTGGCTATTATAGATAAAACTGATTTCTACCATTGGGATATATGTATCTGTACACACAGAGCACTGTCTGCCTATTAGTACGGAGAAAGAAACAGGAATTGTTGTGCCTGCCCATACACATCTATGTGAAGAAAGAGAGAGATTGATTCCTGCATCCAGAACCATTTAGCTATTGGCAGAGTCATGTTGCTTTTTCACTAACTGACCTACATGAAAGAAGCCAGCACCTAAAGGTATAAAATGAAAGCATGAAGTTCAAAATGAAGATATCTAATTGTGGAGATATGTTAACAGAGGATAGTGGATGTAGTAAAAGCTGACAGTAAAACTAAGTCTGCTGTTTTTGAGACATACTCTGACAGTTTACAAAACACAGGACGATAATTTTCTTGACATGGTTATGGTAGGTGAGTATTTATTTTAACATGTGGTAAGCGTAGGTATAATTTTGACTTTTTGATGAATTCTTTTTTTTTTTAATTAAAATCTGTGTTGATTGCAGGTTAAACTAGGAGCTCTTGATTGCAATACTAGTTTTAGCTTGAAATTTGTACCTTTTTTGGGGTCTAATGTAGTTAAAAGACTGCACACGCAAATGTTTTGTCACTTTTTTCATCTATGTCAAACGAAAGATATTGTCTCTCCTGATGTCTTTTATTGGTTCTCTTACTGTCAAAGTACTTTGTCAGAGGAAAAGAAACTACAAGACATATATGACAATGGGTTCCAGGCAAGACAAAATCTGCTGGTGGTTCCCCCTACAACTTTATTCCTTCTGTTCTTAGCCCCAGGTCAGTTTGAATCATGGAGGGGTGCTGATGTGTATGTACTCCAGTAATCGACCAGTGTAGCAGCTGAGCTCCAGTAAGATCCCTGAGATGTGGCCAGCTGAAAGGGACAGAGAGAGTGGATGTGACTTCATCCTCAAAACAAACCAAAGCCTTGTCTGGGTATGGGAACAAATGGAAGTGCTGCCTGGAGGGCAGTGAACCTTAAAACACCACATAGATGTGAAGATAGATAGGGACGGAGTAATAATTCTTCCTACAGATTCCAAGCTGTTCTTATAGAGCAAAGTCCATGTGTCGAGCACTTATTTAAGGGGTTTGGAGAATTGGCAGGTAACTACAGACCTTTAGTGTCAAAGAAGCTCCAAAGCAATTAGTGTAAAGCACATCTGTCTCAATTATCTCCTGAGATCATGTGATATCACATGGGCATGTGGGAGAGAAATAATATTTTCAGAGTTCCTATAAAATATAAGCAGTATTCAATAAAGGGAATTCCTTTGACCTAAGGAGGAAATTCTTTTGCAGATTATGTGAGAGGTTATGCTCATAGGTAATGCTTGCAACATGGCAATTACAGATGCACAGGAGCTAATTTATTGAAACTAGTGGAAAAGGGTTCACTTCATCTCATGAAAACTCATTTAGGGGAACAACTGGTGAAACTTTCAAATCATGTTTTGATATTTTAATTTAAAAAAAAAAAAAAAAAATTACACTCTTGAGAGTTTTCAGGTGCAGTGAGGACCACCTCCTACCTGGACACCAGGACCTGTGGGGCCCTTTGGGCCAGCATGACCTGTCCTCCTCCCTCAGCAAAGTAGCAGGGCAGGTTGAGGAGGCAGCCACCAGTCCAGACATCAAGCACCTCCACTGGGATGGGATGAGGCCGGCTGATGATGTCAGCTTATGAGTGAGGGGTCAGGAACAGGCCTTGGTGAGGGCACGTAGGGTTAAACACAGTACGAGGTGGCGCAGGTCATGGCCAGGTAATGCATATATGTTGTTTGCAATGATTTGTAAATGTTGTTAGCCACTCTAACAGGTACAGTAGTTCAATAACATGCCATCAGATCTACATGGTACATTTTGTTCCTTGTCTACAGCTTTTTATTGCCAGCACACTGTGTAATTGAGAACATTTTGTGTCATTGATACATATATTTGATCTTCTGCTCTTCCATTTTCTCTTACTAGTCAGATTACTGGTGGTTATATCAAGTGAGGAAAAACTGTCTCATTGCTTACTAGCCCTCTTCTCACAAATAAGAGGGGCAAAGGAAGGTTCATCATTCTGCAAGTTTATAGAGGTGAGAGGCAGCACAGACTATAGAGTGCTCACTGTTTCAGATGTACTGTCTCAGTGATCAATATCAACATGTTACCTGGAGGCAGAAATTTGCTGTGTGTTTAAACCAAACATACTTGATTAGGCTTACTGATCTCCAGTAAGAGTCTGGAAAGATATCTGCCTCCAGAATTACCGCTGAAATGTTTGTAACACTATAAAAAGAAAAACTGACAACATTGGGTCAGACATCAGTTGTTAGAGACTTTTTTTAAAACGGGGATAAAAGGCTCAGAAGGAGTTCTGGTTTCAGGAATCTGCTTAGTTTATTATCAGTCTATCCTTGGAGCTTTTTGTTTTGTTAATATCTATATGAGAGAAAGGTTTGGAGGAAAATTCTTATTTCTTTAGGCATGATTTGTTGTCAAAAAGCTCTTATCAAATATTTCAATCCATCAAGAGTGACACTATTTATCACATACACCTATGCAACCTTTGAAACAATTGTACATGGGTTGTGAAAACTGTTGCTTCCTGTGAAGAATGGAAAACAAATTCATGTTCCAGGGGGTCTGCCACCTTCAGTTTACAGTGATTCATCTGTTTATTATCTGACATCTAGAGACAGAGCTCTATTAGAGCTAGTATCATATCATAGTATTTACAATTGCCCTTTGCTCAGATTCTTTCGTGGTAGATCATAGTATCCCTCTCAAGTAGAAATAACAGCATGGGATAAAATCCCTTTTTTCTAAAAGCTGTTATGTTCAGTAGCTGTGGTGCTGAGTGTTTACTAATCAAATGAAGTGTAGGAGCACATCTCTTCTGCTCCCACAGAGCCTGCCCTGAATAAAGTTTCTGCAAACAGCTGGACTACGGATATGAGTAAAGATGAAGTTTAGTGTTGCAGTTTGAAGACTTAAACTGTGATACAACATAATTCTCTCTCTTTTTCATTCTTTTTTTAAAAAAAAGGAATGATTAATATGTTTTTTGCCTCTGCCACTTGCTGTCCAGATCAAGTCCTTTCTGTTTGTAGTTTTCACTCCACAGCAACTGAAAATACCAATTTGCTTGCTTCAAACATATCTGGATATATCAGCCTGAACCTTCACTTTCCTTAAAACCACGGCAGTTTGTAGTTAGGCTCTATTTACATGTCACTTGAGTCAGACAACCAAGGGAGTTCCAGTAAAATTTTGAGATACAGAATGAGTAAACTATAGAAGTTACCTGTTTCCATTTGTTTTGTGTTGGGTTTTCTTTCCTCTACTTAATGAGATGTTCTTTCATGCTAATTTGTACGATGATATTAGACTTTTAGTAATTTCTTGCCTAAATCAAGATTCTTGCTTGATAAGTAGATTCCTTCAGGCAATAATGGTTAGTGGGAAATTTCATGCAGGTGTCTGATTATTCAGTTCATCTGAAGTGCTTGATAAAACTGTGTTGCAAATTAAAAGTGGGATTTTATATTTTTTCCAAGCACTAGAATGAAAAGATGTTACTCATTACGAAATCACAGACACAAGAATATATTGGAAGTGGCTGGTTTTGAGACTCTGGAACACAACAAAGAGGTTTTAGCAATGAATAAAAAATCTATACTGTGCAGACATTAAAGTTATTCACTGATAATAAATCTTTTTTTGATAGGGTGGAAATATTTTTTGTTAAGCCATTTAATTTTATTTCTTTTAAACGTGAACTGTGCCTGAATTTGTTTCATAAAAGTGTAGCAGTTAGTTACAGATCAGTTGATAAAAGATAATGATGAGAAATAGTATCAAGATAATTTTTTTTTTTTCCCCAGGGGATATATAGCACAATTTGGGAAATATAGAAATATGCATGTGGCAATGAAAAAGTGTGAAATTCCCAGCCAGGGTCACTGCCCCAAAAACATACACATTCAAGGGAATTGTTTCCTAGATAAAGGATTATTAATTTAAAAAAAAAAAAAAAATATTTTTTTTTTTGTTTTTGTTTTTTAAAAATAAAAAAGTAAGCCTTAAAACTGTAGATGTTGAAAGTATTATTAGTTAAAGCTGTTGTTGTAGATGAGGACCAGGAAATAAGATAACCTGAACTGAACCTGTACAGTTAATGAACCTACAGGATAGTGCCTAAGACCTCTTCAAATTCCATGATTGAGTCAAGCCACATGAAAATATCCAGCAAAAAGGGAGAAAAAGGCATGGATTTATGAAAACTTCTTCATCAAAGGGAGTTGATGATAATTCCTTGCTTCTTTCTAATAACAAATGTTTTGGTATGTGTGCTGCTAAAGTTTAGGTTGTAAATATGTACATGACACGCCCAAGTTAGTTAATACAGTAGATGAGGTATTAGGATTTTGCTGTTGCAGTGTACTCCACCTGAGAACTGATCAGAGTGCCTTTTAAAGATGTCCTTACTACCAGATCTCATGCAAGAGTAAGATTTCTTATGCAACCTTAATACTATGCTTGCTTTCTCTTTTGCCTTCTTCAGTGTACATGTCCATTTCCCATAACCAGCTTTTCAGTTAGAGCCACTTGGATATCCTGAAATTGGTTTTGCTTCTCATTAAAGCTCTACCTATGTCTCTGCCAGAGGCATATGAGCCAGAGCACAGACTGTGGCATAGTACAGTTAGCTGAGATTTCTGCTGCTCTGCATCCTATGATTAACACTACTGAGTAGCAGTATATAATAACCCAGGCAAAGTGTATCCTGAGGTTTTATTTCTTTTGCACATCGTTATTTGCAATAGGACTTCAGTATCTTTCTACAGTTTTTGTTTCCCTGCCTTCTTTGTTTAGCCCTGAAAGTAGTTTGAATTTGGCTTCCTGGATGCTGTGGACTTGATCAGGATTATAGCCCTTGCTAAGGGAGGTGGCAATATTCCTCAGGCAGCAAAAGCATGAAGATTAAATGAAAGCAGCCTAATCCTGCAGGCTACGTAGCTCACTAGTTGAACTACTCGCCTATTAGAGACAAGGCTAACCCATGCTGTCATACATTTTTCTTTCTTCTACAGATATGTGTTCACACACTGCGGAAAATCAGGAAATTTAGAGAAAGATTTAAGGCTGAGTCCATACTGGTGTACTTGACCAAGGAAAGTGAAATTGTTCCCCGTCTGTCATTACATTGACAATGAGAGTTATTTTCTGTGTTTTCATCATAAATTTCTTATTTCCTTGATTAGTACAGGCTGATGTTTCACATATACCATGATTTTCATGTATCTCATTTCTAATGGATCTTGAAAGACTAAGTGGCTTAAACATAAATCCTCCAAAATCAGAAGGTTCTGAGGGTACATTGGAAAACATATATCCACATTTTATTTACTGTAAATGACTGATACAGCTGTAGAACTGAGGAGCGCGGTTTTTCATAGAGTAGCTATATAATCCATTTATATTTATGAACCTTGCACTGAATGACTGCATTTAGTGTCTTATCTTAAAACTTACAGGATGACAGCAGTGATTTTAATTCTATGTACTCTATACTCAATTAACAAATTATTATGAAGCTGCAGATGGTGTTTTCATTCATCACTGAGACACTATTTAAATTTTGGGATGAAATTATTCTTTAGGTAACTTACTACATATTGTAATTTATACATAACCACTAGGAATCAACATCTCTAAATGATCCTGAATCTGTAATCCAAAATATATTACAGTAGGTGATTGTCAGTCTTCAGCTGCTGACTTGATTGCATAGTACATTGACAAGCAGATGTTACTAAGGAAACATTAGCATCTTAGGTGTATTTTAATAAACCTTTACAGGTAAATATTCTTCATTTCTGAAATATAATCTTGTTAAAGAAAATGTCAAAGTTGTTTTTTTTTTTCAGTATGTTGTCATTATCTGGTTTTGTACAAAAGGAGTTTGTGCTTATTATTGGTATTATGCAAGATTTGAAGCAAATCTTCACATGGTGGTAATATATTCTTCTTTGATCAGATAAATTCTTTTTAGGCTTTATCATAACATTTCCACAGTGAAGTCAGGTTCTTTCACAAATTAAAATACTGTGAAAGGGTTTTGACAGTTACAGGAGTGAATGCTATCTACACTTAGTAACTAGAACACATAAACCTTTTGCTGTCCAGATAATCTTGCAGTATCGCCTCATTACAAAATGTCACTTCAGAAATAGCATTTTAGGTTTTTGCATGTTGATTCTTTCCTTCTAGAGCAAAAATCTTTGCCTTTTCCCAACTTTCTTCATAATTAGAGATTCAGCATAAAGAACACGTTTTATCTGTGCAGTGGTTATCTTATCAAGCATTTGCTATGTTTCAGATAATAACAAATGTGTTCATGTGTAACAGTTAAGGAGTTATGGCTGCACAATTCCTTGAATCCATTTGCTGAGTTCCCAGTGATAACATGATCTCTGTGTGGAATAAAAGCACTATTGCAATTTGCACCTGCTCCTAGGGCCTCTGCTAATTGACGGTTTCCTAAGGTGAATGGGAGTGCAAGAGATTTATTTTATTTTTTTTTTTAATTTTTTTTTTCTAGTGGCTTCCTCCTTGCTTTGCTACAGGGATGGTGTTGGAGCAGGTTTGCCATCCTTTTTTAGAATCTTAACTATCTACATGTTAAATTTATTCCTCAACATGCATGGCATTCTCATTGAAATTATTTATTGAAATTATTTCTTCTGTCCAAACTATCTCAAATTATATTTAATACTACTTGAAAATTACATAGACTAAATATACGCTTGGTGCTTGATTTCAAAACTGTAATGCATATTTTTCCTTAGTAGGTTTATGTAGTCTTATCAGGTAGCTACATTCTATACTGAAGTTAAAAACAGACTCCTGAAATTCATCCTACTCACATACTGTCAAATATCTGTATGTCTGTAAAACTCACAGTAGTTGAGTGCAGGTTTTAACAGAGAGAGCTAGAAACTGGATAAGATTATGGAAGCTGAATGAGATTGTAAATGTGAATTTTGAAGTAAATAGTATGGGTGATGGGAAAAGAAAATGCTCCAGAGACCGGGAAAGAAAGGGGAAGATGCGTTTTGTTGTTTGCTTGCACGAATGAGATTGCACCCACGTATGTGTCTATAAATGCAGTTTAACCTCCCTTGTGGTAAGCTGTACTGCAGAAGCAGCTGGAGGTGTATTAGGGGACAGTTCTTCAGATGACATTGCAGATCCATGCTGTGGCCTGTGGGCCATGAAGCTGATGCTGACCATAGTGAGAAGAATTAAATGGGGCCATCTTTTCTGCTGTTAGCTGCCAAACCTTGTCCCTTCTTTATAGCTTCAGCACCTGATATTTCGACTTGTCATTTTTGGACCTGGTGAGGTGCTTTTGTTGGACATTTATGCCCACTCCATGGTCTCAACTGTGGTGTGGAAATGACTGAGTTACTCTTGCTGTTCATGTTCACTCTGCCCACGGGTGTGTTCAAACCTGAGCTGTGAAACTTCTCCTGCGTAATGCCCGTTGTCTTGTATTCTGGGCAGTGATACCACAGTATGAGGTCTGAGTTTTGATACCAAGGTCTGTTTTCCTGATATGTCTGTGTCTGTCTGCCAGTAGTTTAGTGACATTTCCAGGAGTCTTGTTTAGTTTGATGGGGGTGGTGGTTGTTTGTTTGTTTGTTTAGGGTTTGGTGTTTGTTTGCTTGTTTTTGTGGTTGGTTGGTGGTGTTGTTTTTTTTGGTGTTATTTTCGACACGCTGATGCATAGTCAGAGATCATAAGCAAAAAGGATGCAGAAAATCGCTTGATTCATCTACCTAACGTTATATACAGTGATTCTAGTGCTTCCTAAATTGTAGGTATAAGACCTATTTTTCCCCTACCCTCTTAACTTTCAGTATTTTTAAAAATGAGTTTAGAATATCCATGTGGGCACCGTGTGCCTGGTGCATGTCTCTTCAGGGAATGTTACTGCTGTGTTATTTTATCTGGACTCTGTATTTGTTTCTTTCTATATTATTCTTTTGGAAGCCAGATGATGGTTTTTAGTAGTTTGTTGTTTGTTTTTTTTTTTTCTAATTCAAATTATTGTTGGTAAGTACAGAGTAATTGTCTTTGCTATGGAGTTAACATAAGCATTTTAGACTGGAATTTGAATTCAAAGCTCTCTGTGCTTTTAGAGAGGTATTATGCTTCACCCTACCATCTGCCAGAGTCCAACAGTAGTTGAAATGACAGTTCTACCTTAAAACATTATCAAACCTGCAATCCAGTGATTTTTTTTCTTGAGTCTTTTCACTCAATGTCAGACTCTTTTAACAAAAGCTATGCTCTCAAAGCTGTCATGAAGAATAATGTCAAACCAAAGTAATTATTGTTCAAACATTTTCTGTATTCCATACTGTATGATCTTTCTTCATATTCATATGATGTTTCTGATTTTATTGGACCAGGTACAATGAGTTTAATATTTTTGTTATTAAATTCCATTTCTAATAACTAGAAAGAATTCCATTCTTCTGCTCTCTACAGTACATGCTTTAGCATACTGCTCACCTTTCTTTAGCTTGCAGAAGAAATGGCAGGGTGAATACTTACTGCTTAAATGAACAGGAAATAAAGGGTCCTTTTTTAATTTGATACATGACATGATGTCATGAATAAAGAGGGTTTGAGTATTAAGAAGTGAGTGGCATCCTGAGCCATCTTAATGCTGCAGAGCCAGTGAGTTGTCTGAGGCTCTATCACAGTGGCAGACATAGGAGAAAACTATCTGGGAAGAGGTCTGTGGTAAACACAGTCTTTTGGAGAAGAGCTAGTGCATTTTGGATTCCAAGAAGTGATGGCAAATGAGTTCCTTTCTTGAGCTTCTTTTGAGGAATCTTGCACAGCTGCATAATCACTCCACACTGATTTTAGTGCTCAAGTATAGTGGGTGCAAATGTTGCTATAAAGTGTAATGGCCTTAGAAATACCTCACATCAGTGAGACTCACTGTGGTTACAAAGCAGGACCAAACACATTTTTCTATGATAGAACATAAGTCCAAAAACTAACAAGATACATAAATTGCTTGCTGTGCATGAATCCTGGTAATAAACAAGAAAAAATAGTATTAGGATTAACAGCAAGCTATAGATCCAGGAGTTCATGAATTAGAAGGCATTAATCTACCTGCAGAGAAGCTGTGAAGTTGTGTAGCTAATGCATTTCATTTGCTTTTTACCAATATATCAAATTATTTCAAGTACATATTCAAAAAGCCAGCTGGGAAAGATGTTACCCTAATTAAAGATTTTCTTATTTCAGGAGAAACTGTACTTTTTTTCTTTTTTTTTTTTTTTTTCCAAATGTGTTTTGTATTGGCAGGTGGTTCTGTCTCCATTGGAGACAAACACATTGTTACAACTGAATGAGGTATAGAAGCCAGTTGATTTGAATATCTAACTGATTTGTGAATTGCTGATCTATTAAAATTTGAGAAATATGTCAGCTCCTTAGTGACCCTAAAGCTAATGCAGGAAACAACTGGTTTAGACATGGGTTTTTTTTTTAATATTAGGTACATGCTAGACAGGGCTTCTTATAATTTTGTGTTCTGATCTTGCTTTAAAGCAGTCTTCAAGAAAATTACCCAACCATATACGAGTTTCTTCTTCAAAGCTGTCGTGTTTTTCTGGATCCTAGAAGCCACTACCTATACAATATTGAGGTGTTCCATGAGCACAGGAAGGGAGAGGTCTACAGCTCCACAGTGCTTAGAGAGCTAATGGGCAAACCAGGCAAAGGTAACACTGTATTTTACGTATGTGAAGGAACTGAGAGAAAGGGACATTAAGTAATTTAAACTGTCAGAGCCAAAATCAGAAAATGCCTATACATATTCCTCATATTTGCCTAATGCAATTTCTAAATGTATGTACTAGATTCAGATCACTGAGTTCTCATTATTCTCCTGTAGTATAAACAGCTCTTTTCTAACTACATATAATGAAGTCTTTTCTCATCCTTCTTTTTTTCAAGGGTGAATGATTCAATCTCAAAGCTTTTCCTCACAATGAAGTGTTTTTTAATCCTTAAATATACCTTGTAGACATTCTGGTATCATTTCAATTTAGTTTTGAAAGAGCTTTACTAGCTGTAGTTTAAAAGAAAATATTTAAACTTTTAAACATTTATCCTGGAGATGAGAGGAGCAGTTGTATTTTTGTGGAGAAGGATTTTCTGTTTTGCTAGTGTTTCATTTATGAGAAAAAAAGGAAAAAAAAAAGAAAAACAAACAAACAAAAAAAAAGAAAAACAAAAACAGTCATAACCACCTAGTCCAGAGGAAAAACTACAGTGAAACAGTAATGGAACAGCCCTTGATGAAATCCTGGCTCAGTTAAAGTAAATGGAAAAAGCTCTCGCAGATGACAGTGAAACCTAAATTCTACCTATTGGCTTCATTACCATTGGAAAATTCATGCTGGGGTGAATGACAGCTCTTCTGTGTATTGACTGGCTTCTCCAGCAGTAGAGGCCAGTCACAGTGAGAATGTATGGACTTCATTTGCTTCCCAAGAATTGCTTTCGCAGTGAGTTGGGAAGCATCTTAAATACATTCTTGATATTTAAGCTAAAATCAGATGAAAGGGTAAATTTTTTTTCAACTATTTACTGAGGAATTTATGCTTATGTTCTACCAGCCTTATTTACAGAAGCTTGTATAGCTCAGATGGACTAAAACTGCAAAATTGTCCATTGCATATGCATATATATGTTACATATACATTATACATATAGACCCTGTGCTTATAGTCTATCGGCTTTATTTACAGAGGTTTATATAGCTCAAGGGACCCAAGACACAACTAAGTTGCTCATTATGCCTATTGTGACATTCTTTGTAGATACACATAGGCCTTTCAAAGCAATATTTTTAAAATTACAGATTTAATTTTTTTTTTACTTTGAATATATAAATGCTGTTGAAATCAACCCACATAAAATATTTCTTGTCAAATCTGTTAAGCAAATTAGAGTTTCATCACTGACTTTAAGCACATGCTGTATTTTGTAGTAACAGCTTACTAATATAAATCCTAATGAATGTCCTATTTAATGCAGTTTTGTGACCTCTACTATATCTTAAACACTACTTTTCTTATATCCAAAAAATGCTTAATCATAATTAGATAAGGAACATAAAAGTGGCTGGAGCACTTCAAATCACTTGTCCACAGTAGAAAAATTGTACCTCCAGCTATGTTTGACTAATAATATTAGCTGATAATCTAGTAATAAGTGCATGACTGAACCACCCAACTTTGAGTTACGGTGCTATTTCAGATTAGTTGATGTTTTTTCAACTTCATTTAGAGTTACAGTTGACCCACTGATGAAGCAAGTTAATCACACTATGCAGGTTCCTGTAGATTCATTGACATCAAAAGGTGAATTTAGACAGGATACAAATCCAGCTTTTAGACTCTGAAAATATGAAATAAAAGTCACTGCCAGACCAAATAATTTCAAAACTGAAAAGAACAGACTGCTCAAAGTAATGTCAACCATCTGGAAGAGAGACTGGGTAGAAAGAAAATAGTCTTTGTCTGAGTTAGCAACTTTTCCAAAGCTTGTAACAAAAACATGAACCAGTCATTTTGGCAGTAGTTAAAACAACAAAGCTGTGAAATGAACTGATAACTAGTCAAGGCCACGTTCATCATGGCAATGAAATACAAAGATACTGCTACTGGTAATATATGGAAAAAGAGTTGTAGGCAGATGGTCAAGACAATGGGAAGAAAACAGAATGGCAAAGAAATCCTCTCAATAAAGAAAGTAATATAAGCAAAATGATAATTTTTTTGTTTTTAGAGTAGTCACTACTGATTTGGTCAGCTTTGCTTGTGGATTAACTTCCAGCTGAGAAACCATTTGTGGATTTTCATCTTGGGAGATGGGGAGATGGTGGAGGAATAAAAGTAAAAGCAGATTGGTTCTTTACTCTCTTCTTCAGGCCATCTCCCAACTCATGCACACTTAGAATATCAGAAGTGTTCTGCTGCTCCAGGTGATGGTTCATAATCTGATCAAGCACCAGATTAGAAATTAGATTTTTACCCTATTCTACCTGTTGCCAGATTGTGTACTGTGCTATTCAGAAAGGCTATGCCTTCTGGCAGAACGGATTAAAAGGTCGGGAAGTAACCTATAAATTACCAGGTTGTGACCATGTGTAGGTGGTTGGCTCTGTGACTGAGGAAATAATCTTTCCTTGAAGGCAGTTGCTGAAAGAGCTATTGTCCAACATAGTTTCAATCATAAAGGCATTTTAATGCCCATGTAGGTAAATAAAGAAATGATTTAAATACAGATTACTGGCAGTAACACTTTCCTGAAATTGCTGGGTTAGGTTTTTTTAATGGTTGTACATGCTCTTCCTCCTTGCCCTTCCCCGCCTCTCAGTAGAGACAGAGGTGCAGGAACTTGCTACTTGTTGGAATCCACTGGACCCTTTGTTCTCACAGGGTACGAACATCTGGGTATTGCTGTATGCCCTTTTTTTCTGTTTTGCACTACTTCATCCTGTTACCAAAGGAGACAGTGTTAAAGCGTGTCTTGGTTTTTGTGTCATTGTGTGTGTGAGGAGGTTATTGTTGATAGTTAAAACACTATGAGACAAACATGGCCAGAGTTTCTGTTCTAATATGATTTTCAATTTATTTATTAGAATTTATTATTCCATGGCCTAATGAAAATAATTTCTGCCTTCAACAGTCTTAAAAGGTGCTTGTGCAATCAGTACAAAATCCAGTAACAACTTTGCTGAAGCAGAGACAGAAGGCATTCGGTGTTACTTTTGGTGTAATAATGATAGAACAAAACTTGGCCTCTGTTAACTGGAGAAATATTGTGTGGCATGGCTTTGTGATGTCTTTCACAGCCTATAAGCAATGTTTCTTCTTCAGGAGATATTTCCAAAATGGGAGGAAACTCAACACTGACAGAAAATGCAATGAGTCAGTCATGACAGTTACTCATAAATGATGTGACCTACATCTAAAGGAAAATTCTGTATAAAATTTTCTGTCTGAAATAACTCTAAAAGTGACATTTGCCCTTTAGATATACAGATAGAAATAAAGGGTAAATTAATCATAGTGAATGAGTCATTTTAAAGACTAGAAGCTTCCATGGTATTGTTATTATGAAAGTTTTGTTCACTGAAGATGCTCTATACCTGATAAGGTTTTAGAGATATAATTGAAGAAGTTTAATAAAGAATTAAAATTATCATGTGCCCTTTTGATGAACTACAAGTGAACTAAGAGATTCTTTGTAGAAGAAACTAAGGTGACTAGCATGTTAGTATGCCTTTGAATACAGTATCAACTTCTTGCTATTGTTAATAAAATTATGGTTGGTTTACTGTGTGAAATGATTTTAAAATAAATAGCTTCTGTGCAGATATTACAAAGATTTCAGTATCACTGTTTCACAGTGTTGAGATAATGGAAAGAAGATGCATTTAAAGGTCACTGCTTATGCTGTAGTTATGTCTTACAGTGTCTGAATGGTGTTTTCAAAAGAGTAACTGAATACTTATAACTTGTAGGGTTGATATTTCAGATGCTGACATACATCTATCTAGATAATGGAAATGATTCATATATATATTATATACGTTTCTTCATATAAATACAACTTATAGTGCATTCATCTGTGACTCATGAATAAATCCTGAAGATGTATGAGGAATCAGAGCATTCAAATCTGATTTTCAACTGAAGGGAAAAAAATTTGAGTTGAATTTCTGTAGTCCATTGGGAAGAGGTGATTTCATTTAACCCCTTCTCTGTTAAAAATACTTGCCAAGCTGTAAGTCTAAAGAATTTTGGTAGAGATTTTCAGAGGCACTCAAGAGAATTAGCATTTAAGTCCCACTGAAATAAGTCAGTATAAGCCTATTGAATTGCTGTTGGAACTATGCATTGAACTTCTTTGGTCTTAAAGGTGCAGGACAGCTGCATTCCCCAACATTCACCAGACCTGTGCTCATTTATCTATTCCACTTTTTTGTATGAAGATGCTCAGAGACTGTACTGATGTTATACTCGAACACTGGGACATCTTCACAATACACCTCTATGATTTCACTGCATTTTAACTACATATTCTGAGCACTGTTTCCATCTGTTTCTTCTTGATAAGATACCTGCTTTTACTGGAGAACCACTCAGACTGTTTTCTATGTGATTTTTATAGGAAATCCTTACATTTTTCTATAATGTTATTCCATATCTCAAAGTGTACAAGAGAAGGTTTTAGTCTGCTTACAGGTGTGATAGGTCTGCAAAAGGTTGCGTGTTTTTTTGTTGTTGTTGTTGGGGTTTTTTTTGGTTGTTTGTTTGTTTGTTTGTTTTATCTTGAAGTAAATTTAAAGGATCTATTAAATCTGCACAAGATTTCTTTCTTTTCTGAGATCAAGAACAGCTCATACTTTCCCCTAGTCTTCTCTTCTATGGGGCAGGTACTAATCTTCCAAAAATAGCTCTTCACAACAAAATCATCATAACTTGCAACCTGAACTCTTCATTTTTTCCTACATGCTTGTTTTTCATTCCTTTTATCACACTGATCTCTTAAGATTTATTTTTTTCTTTGTAATACACTGTGTGCTTCCATTCTGTTTTTCATAGCTACATCTTTTTATCTTTCCCTGGATTTGGAAACTGAATTCTTGTGCCATTATGTGACAAAAGCAGGTTGACATGACTTCAAACTTCCAACATTCGAGATTTACAGATTTAGGCCAAACTCTGCATCTTTTTGATTTTTAAGTCAGCACAGGAGATGCTATGCTGTTAACGGCCTACTTTAGCTGCCCATTCTTATTTTACAGTAAAACTGCTGATAATATAAAAAATTCTTCAAAACAACAAATGATTAAAAAAATGTATGAAACAACATTATTGCAGAACCTGTCTCTGATTTATATGAAAAATTAACTGTAAACATTTTCAGTCATGACATTGAGAAATCAACCAGGAAGCCTCCTGTGAAGGGATAGGATCAAGTGAAGAGGTTACTTGTAACATCTTTAACCCATAGCCTCTGAGGAAGAGGTGATTCCTGAACTATCACATGAACACTGATAAAAACTGGCTCCTTTTTTAAGATTGTGTCCTTGGTATTTGCCACTCACAGCACTAAGTGGAATAAGTGAATTGTAGCCTCAATTTTAAGGTTAATATTCCTAGAAGGCCTGAAATGAGGGGCTGGATGCAAGCCTTAAATGTTTATTTATGGATATATGTTGAGTTAAGGCACTTGACTTTGAGTGTTAATATATATCAAAATAGACTTTTGCATGTGATTTTCATGAACAAGAAGATAGAAATAAAAATGAGCATGGGAAAATTTGAAAGGTGAGGAAATGTTTACAGGGTGAATACTACTAAACTGAACAACAGGCAGACACCAATACCTTCTCTCCCCAACCCTGATGTTTAACCAGTATGCAGTGTTGGGGCTAATGCTGTCTCCTCCAGACAACCAGCAGTTTGTGATAGGTTTTACATTGTCTGGATTCTGCAGACTTCCAAGTCTACCTTTTAGAAGTTAAGTGGTTTGTTTTCTGTCATATATAGAATATATTTCTCAGAGTAGTTGAAAGCTCTTTAGTTATGACATTTAATAACAATAGCTTTATGTAAAAAGAATATAATAATTTCATCCCCATTCTAGAATGATTGTTTGGGTGACCTCTCTCCTTTGCTAGTTTACAAAAGAGTTACTATTAAAGCATATAGTGACGTTTCTGTCTTGGTAGGACTTTCTCATGGTGTAGGAAACTTGTAATGTGAGTATTTATACATTTTCAGATGAGGAAATCGTAAGAAATCAGCAAGTGTCATCACCTAAGTTCCAGTTGCTGTTTACCTTTAAAGTAGTTCTGAGGTTCTTTCAAGTATTCTGTATGCTTAGCTACTAAAAATCACAGCTAAGTCATCATTGGGTTGTGTGTGAGCAATATATGTATAAATTACAGTAGAGTACATCTAAATGTGCTATTTATATGGCCAGATATGGCTCAGAAGTCTGTCTACTCCTTTACAATGAATACATGTTCAGGCAGTAAAGATTAAAAACTAATTATACACACATTGTCAGTACTAATATTTGTACTTAATTTGATTTACAGTACACCAAATAATAAACCTGACTAAAATTATAAAAAGTTATGTGTACAGCCATTAATATGCTCTTTTAATAGTCCCTTATTCATTTTTTAAAGCCATATTAAATGAGTTTTAATGTTTGTAGAGCAGATGAAAGGCATGTAAAGCTAAGATAAAAACCAGTGAATATGATTATTTAGCAGTAATATAGATTGCTTTTGCACTCTTCTGTTTGAGCCCATTGTGATATTATGTATTTCGAGAGATGAAAAGAAGTCTAGATACACTTAATTACTAGGAATTGAAAGCATCAATTAGGAAGTATCCTGTCCTTGGTAATGGAAAACAGAGTGAAAAGAGGTTTGAATATGAGTTGCCCTTTGATTTCAGCCTCTCATCATGGCTGAAGAGGAGTATATGCTGTAGCGTCTCACAAATATCTAGCTCTGCAGTTTCAGACTGATGGCTTGATGTCAGCACGTAGCTGAGGGAGACCTGTTGGGAGGGAGCCTGCATACAGCTCATGCTGCATGACACCACGCTCTCTTTGGGCCAGGCGTGCCCGCGCCGGGACCGTGCTGCCTTGGCTAGGCTGCTGCCGGTACTGCTGGGAGGATGCCCAGCCCAGGCACGCCCCTGCGTCGTGGGAAGCACGCTGCCCGGCCCAGCTTCTGCACAGCCTGGCGCCTGCTCTGGTAAAATCGATGGGTGTTTGGCAAGCCACCAAGCATAAAGGAAGGTGGCAGACTGGGGGAGTTAGGAGTATGGCTTCCCAAAACAAAGCCATAAATTATCTTTTGTCAAAAGCACGATGGGCATTATCCTGACCTCGTGTGAATGTCGAACAACCCTCTGCACCCTCTTGACTGGAGATGCAGTGGGGAGGAATTGTCCCTGTGGAACAAGGACATTTTCCTCTATCACAGGAGCACTACCTCACAGTCCGGCCCACTCCCTAGGAATCTGGTAGAGAAGCACCTCAGAGATGCTGACGGAAGCTCCCAGTACAGTAGTAAATTTGCTAGGGCAGAATGATCAACAACGAGAATGAGAAAACAAATTTATCATTTCATATCCATTAGTGGCTATCTATGGTGCTGTACACACATTAATAATAAAAAATGCTAGGCTTATAAAATAGGGCATCTGCACATTTCTGAAATATATTTTTTCTGTTATCACTACCCAAACTTTATGATAGACCATCATGTAATTTCCTGAGTATGCTGTTCCTTAGCTGGAGCACATATTATACATCTGCCATTAACAGGAAATAAATATGGGCCATTTTGGCATTAAGATTCATGTCCCAGCAGGATATCAGATTTTTTAAAAAATTTTTAACCGATACCTTCACTAAACCAGAATGCCTAAGGACGTGGATGATCAGATAATGTTAGAAGCACACTGAACAAAAATGTTTTTCCTTTCAGTGTCTTACCACCATCTGTTACATTCTTTAGAGTGGTATTATTTCCACACACTATTAATAGGAGCTGTTTCTAAATAATTAACTCCAAAAGTCATATTCTTGGCCACATATTTCATACTTTTTTTTCACCTCCACAGACTGAAACTATTCTATCTTTTTTATTTTATTTTATTTTGTTATTTATGTCATAGTACTTCAAGCTGCTCTACTGAAGTTTATAAAAAATCAAAACAAACCAAAAATCTCCAAACCCCAAGAGAACAAACAAAACTCCCTATTGTACTAGAGAGTAATAAAATTCTTAAATTATCGTGAATTTTCCTGTTTTCTAGTCGCATTATTTGATTGTATGTAATTAAGATATTACTAGTGTGAGATGTTTGATCTTTTAATAATTTACTTCATGAAAAAAGTATCCATGCACATGTAAGGATTCCACTAGGAATTACTAACAGTATTTCCTCAAAACTTCACCTTTGCATATACATACAAAACACTTTGCAGTCTGTTGCAGAATGTACTGTTCAGTACCTTTGATAAGGTGGTTGGTTTCATTTCTCGTATATATAAAAACAAGATATTTGGAATTCTTGTTCAAGGTACTAAACAATGTCTTTGTACTCCTCATTTTCTGCCATTATCCTGAATTAATTAGTGGCTTAGTCATGTGGTAAGAGGTTGGTTTGTTTTATTGCAGAGGAGGTAGCTCCCAATGAGACAGATTAGAAGAAATATTTTTTATTTACTTTTTAGAACTGTGTTGATTGAAAAATATATGCCTCAAATTGCATATATGAATTTATTTTCCTATGCTTTCAGTTCTTCAAAGATCAATTCTACTAAGCTGGAAAATAATATTGTAGTTTATAAAACATTTTATAAATGTTTGTACATTATCTTGCTGTAACACACAGGTATATTCAAAGGGGTATAGTAGACCTTGATAAATGAAGTCCTAAATGTGTAGGGTTGTTTATTTTGAAGGCATTAGTGGGCACGTAATCCAAATACCCTGATGCGTCTTTGACGTGATTCTATCTCCCTTAAGGTTTAATAATTCACAGCCACCACTCCCCTTGTCTAATAAATGCAGGTAATATTGTTATTAAAAAAAAAAAACACACCAGAAATTCACAACAGCATCAAAACTAATGTATGAACTAACCAATAAAGGCCCCTTACTGCTCTTAGAGGAGTATTATTTTTAGTCATCGTTGTGTATTACAGTGAGTGCTCCCATTGACGTCAAGTATTACACTCCATAGTAATGATCTGAGTCCTCTATTACTCATAAAAAAAATCAGTGTCCAAGCTGTTGAAACAATTATCCCACTACAGAAGCTTCCTATGTTCCCAGGGAATCTTTTAAGAGATGGTTGTTAGGGAAGCAAACAAAGACAGTTTCACATGCTTGTGGAACGCCATAGAACTGGCAGGGATATTAACAGCTCAGCATGATTCATTTGTCCTTCTTGAGTGCTCCAAATCTATCACTCCACAGTACAAAATTCACATTTTTATTGGATTTCCACTTCTTGGATAAAAGCTACATTTCCATTTTTAATAGATTTTCAGCTTCCAGAATAAAACAATTTATTTTTTTTTTTTGGTTATTGCCAATCTCCTAGCAATTCTGCACAGACAATGTAAAGCTTATTTTTGTAACCGTCTGTACATGCACATGAATGCAGGTTGCTGAGCAAAGGGAAAGAAAAAAAAGTTAATTACTAGGACAACACCAATCTTTTGTTTGGAGCAATAACATTTACATAATACTGCAGTTCCAATTTCTGGTCTGAGAGAAATCGTGCAAGCTCTCTACTAAATGGTGAAGCTGGAGGGGCATATCCTAAGCTCATTTTTATCAAAGTAGATAGCAGTTTTAGAAATGGATGAGTGAAATCTGAGTCAGATACAAACACTTGTGGTTACTATTGGGATGTATTTGCCAATAGTAGACAGAGCTCTATTGCTGAAGCTGTCAAAGGTAGTCTATACTAATAAATATGTAGTTTTGCTACTGAAACAAAAATTTCTGTTCTTTATGATGTTTTCAAAACCAAGATTGTTAGTTTATAAACCCATGGGCAGCACAGTTAAAACAGTAAAAATCTAGAATTTAGATGTGTTCTGATCCAGTAGAACTCATCCCTGAAGAACACCTATGCAACCCCAAGGGGTTCTTGCCTCAAAAAACTCACTCTTCATGTGGCTTCTTTTTTTGTCTCAAAGGGGATCTAGAAAATAAATTTACTGAGGTGTCTCTTCTAGGGTCTCTCCATAATCAATAACAATGTGGGGAATGGTGCTGAAGCAAATATATGCCACCACGAGGAATAAGTGGAAGAGAATGCAGCAAGATTATGCTTGCTTAGGATAGTACAAACTGTGGGTTATTTTGATTTTTTTTTTTTTTTTGAGGTGTGGGTTTTGTTGGTTGGTTGGTTGGTTTGGTTTGGTGTTTGTTTGTTTGTTTGATTGGTTTTTTTTTAACCTGTCTCTATAGAGACTCTAAGAGAGTCTGGACAATTAATCAAGATTAGTTACTTAGATTATCAGTCTTTAGAGTGAATGAACTTAGGTCATCCTTTTAGGAGTAACAGGTTGTTATTGACACCCAGCTGCCTAGGCAATTGAGTTTGGTGGAAGAGCTAAGTTGTCTTCCTCCTGATCTGTGCTGATTGTGATAGGAACACAGAGACAGTAACTGTTCACTTCTGCTGGTCTGGTCAAGCAGGAGCTCAAGGTGTCTTGACAGCTTTTAGCCAAGTAAGGATGGGGAAAAACTTGCATTTAGGAGCATTTTTTAATTAAGTGGGTTTGGTACTCAGGCTCTTAAGGCGGATATTAACTTGTGTTTTGAATTTCAAAGCGAGGACTGCTTTCTCCCTCTGTTTCTGTAGGAAGCACAGCTAAGTACTATTGTCCCTTATAGGCTCACTTGATGAGCTTTGTAATCTCCAGCATGTCCTTTCTGTGTCTTTCGTTCTGTCCACATCGACCAGATCTTAGCCTGAACCTGACATTTTGATTCTGATCCCAGATCCCATAGCCTCCAAAAGAGGTTGGCTCAGGTAGTCTGGTTTGCATTCTTCTCTAGTAGGAATTATTATTCCCCTAAAATATTATTTCTATTCACACACTGCTTCTCACAGGTAGTTTTTGTTCTAGTGGGCTCACTAATCAGCCAAAGCTGCTCATGCTAAACATGCTGTTGTCCCTGTTTTACAAGACACTCCTGACTCTAAGCAGGTTTGATTCCATATATTTCTAACCTCATTTACATCTCAATGGTATCACACCCCATGTGTTTGCACATTTCTTTTGTTGAGGCTTGTCATCTGCATGTTACCTTTTATACCACCTCAAGCTTTTACATAGGAATGCTTGTTGTCATCTTGTGATCTGCTGAGCATTAATATTCTGCAAGGCACTATGGGGGTTGTGCTTCACTGAGCACGTTTTCACCTGAAAGCAGTTTTTTAATATAAACATTTACTTAATATTCTGTATATTTAGAGCATTTTATCTGCATCAGTGCTTTACTGAAAGTAATTTAAATTCAGTGGGAACTGATTATGCATAAAGAATCAACCTCTTTCATAGTATTTTTAATAATATAGATTATAAAACTTATATGCCTGATTGGAAGAATATTTTTTTGTGTGGCTAAATCCATGTCTAAGCATTTCATCTAGTTCTACATAGACACTGGATTGTATGTTTAAGAAACTCTTCTCCACAGCATTGTTTTGTGCACCTTTTAAAACTTTAACTATGGGGCATTATTTGCAGAATAATTCTTTTTATTGAAACAATAAACTATTAAAATTAATAGCATCTTCACAGAGGAACTATTTTAGCTCTTTGCAGCTGGAGAGAGACATAACGATTGTGCAGTCCTTGAATGGTTTTGTTGGCAGTCTTTTCTCACAGGTCTTTTGGACTGTACTAGCCCTTGCTGGTTTCAGATAGGTTCTGTGTGCAAGGTGTGGACAGCTTACACATTTGGGTTCCATTCACCTCACCTGGCTTATAGATGACCACTGTAAACTTTTCAACTTTTCTTTCATCACACTTAGATTAGGTGCAGCTCATAGGATAGAATTATCTGAACTCTGAAGATATCTTTCAGTTCCTGTTGACTACAGATCTATCCTGGGTAATTAAACTGGGCACCTAAAGTGTTTACAGAGCTGGAATTAAGCAACATAAATCATAAATTAGTGCTTGTCCTACCTGGTGTGGTCCTGGGCTGTTGCCCTAAACGTGGACTGCTATCTGGGATTCCTAAATAAATAACCTGATCTTCAGATATGGTGAGGCCTCCAGAGTCTCTAAATTTCAAGTTATGTTTTTGGTTCTCAGAGCCTTTGAAAATAATGTAAAGGTAATATGGGGTTTGGTACCTAAATTTAAGCATTTGAAGTTTGAAATTTGAGATTCTCTTTGTCTTATTTTCCATGCCTGTGAAGTGGAGTTAATAAATACTTAAATACTTTAGACATAGGTGTATTATTAATGTTCATTTATAATTAATGTTCACACAGTTTTTGAAGATTTAAAGTGACATACAACTGTTAAATATCACAGTCATGGTGGCTCTACTAATGAAAACGGATTGCTTGAACAATAAAAAAAAAAAAGTATCGTTTCATTTTGTGGTTTCATCACTGTGAATTGTAAGGAGTTTTTGATGCTGTCCCAGTTGCATGGTATCTTTGGTCTAATGTGTTAAATTACAGTGGTTGATTTCACAGCATTTTTATTATGAATTTGTTTAGAAATAGACTGATGTCCTACTCATAACCGATATAGAATTTGTAATTTTTATCTGTTGTGCGCTTTTGAGGTGCATATCTGGTACTGGCAGCCTTATGATAAATTATGGCACCGTGGGATAAATCACAGAGCTGTTACAAAACATTATTTTGCAATTCATATTCAGTATATCTTTTTCCTGTAGATTTGAAGCTTAATCTCCAAGCAACCTCTAAAAATGGTCAGTCTAACATATTTTTGGAGTGTGACATCTCTGGCAGCTAGATGTGCAGGAAAGGCAATGCCTGTGTCAGTGACCATGACAGTGTAAAAGAGACCATGCCCCCCAGTAGGCATGTTTTGATTCAGCAGTGGATAGTAGATGTAGCAGAGCAATAATGGGTTTTTGCAGCTCTAAAAAAATAGGTGTTCAGCTTATACTGAACTTTAATTTTACTCTTCACATTTTGCTAGTACTCTCCAGAGATTATTAGTTAGCTGTTACATCTAGCACACTTTCAAAGCTGGTAGAATGGAGTAATGTATTTTTTCCCTCCTACCTTGTTTGTAATTGTATTGGACACATTTTCAACATCTAGGTAGAACTATTTGCTAGTAGTGTTGGTAGGAAATTCTGAGTTTCTTAAATTACAGTATTTAAATGAGAATTAAGGAACCATTGAAAATACCGACAGTTTTCCTTAAATTGTGGACTATATTCTGCTCTACTTTCAAGCAACCCAAGTGAATGGCAGGTGTTTAAGAGTAATGGAGTTCAAAATTCAGTAATCAGGTATATCTCAGAAAAAGGAAGTTTTCTAATGACTTATTGAATTCCAGGTTTTGGTACTATTCTAATTTCATTTATAACTGTAATGGTTAGTAAATAAAAAACTAAGAAAATTATATTCTTATGAATACCTCAAATTTCAGGTTACATAACTTGCCAAGGTATAGCGTACATCAATATCCCAAACAGGTCAAAAGACAGTGTTTCAATAAGACCTGAATGAAAAACTCTCACTTGATTCTGTCACTGCCTGTTGATTAACTACAACATTTTTCACTTCAGTATGACTTCTATTTCAATAGATAGGACTGAAAAACATATTGTTGTGCTCAACTTGAAAGAATAGTTTAAATTTGTTATCCATTGAAAGGAATCAGTTGTGAGTCTTCATACCTTAATATCCATCCAAGCAATTGTGGATACTGATTTTTCTTTCCTTTCCTCCACTTATCTTGAAAAGGAAACCAAGGGTCGATAATTATGTAAACTGAACTGTATGCTTTGATCAAGTAATAGTTTTTTTAGTTCAAAAATATATTTGTGGTTTGATTTTGACATTATTTTTCCCTTTGGCATATTGTTATCCTGTCATAAAAATTACTGTATTGTCTAATCTAGATGAAAACTGTCCAACAGTGGTGCACAATACAAAAGATATTTTCTGTCCAAATGAACACTGGAAGTGCTCTTCTACACAGCTACCAAAGAAGCTGTTGGGAGGGCAAGTGCAGTGCATAGTTTCTTTCACCACTAGTAGTTCTTGGTGAGTTGCTGCAATAAGAGGCTTAAGCCAAGCAGGTTTGGTTTTACATTTACGTTTGAAAATAAAGCAAATTCCAGGCTCTGCATGTAGGAGCTTTAAGCTGAACGGCCCTGGACTTCCTCCAGACTCATTTGTATGGCCTTTCCTCAAGAGACTTTCTTCTCCTCTGAGCAAGAAGTCAGAGGAGGATTTGAAAATGTATTTGGACAAGTCTAATCCAGAATCATATTAGAAATCTGGGGATTTTGCTCATCTTTTTAAACTCATCAGGTTCAGATATGTTCTTTGTGTTTCAAAAGAAATCTTTCTTATTTGTTTGCTATCTGAGCAATTCCTGACATACAGCACCAACTAGACTAAAAGCTGTAGCTAGAATCATTATGCAAATAGTGACAAATAACTGCAAAAATGTGAAACTCTTCATCTCTGGGGAAGAAAAAAAAAAATCAGATTTATTGAGAACCTCCTATTTTCTACTCTTAACTGTTATTTGTTTTACAGACATTAGCTATTTTTGGGGGTTTTATGATAGTGTTGACTGAAAATGAATTTAATATTAGCATTTATTGCACTGGGGACAAATAGCATAGTATTCAGAAATGTGAGAAAACACCACACAACATGTAAATAAAAGAAACCCTTTATACTGCAGCAGAGGAAAAATGTAATGATGTGAATGGAATGACTCTCATTGTCTTGCATCTGACAAGGTACCACGCGTTTCAGATATAACTTACTTAAATAATAATTTTGTGATCTAAAAGGAAACACCCTGGGCTATGCCAGGATGAATGCAGTCATTTATATGAGTCCATAGGTTCAGTCCTGGATAAAAAGCTTTTACATAAAGCTTCCTTTAATCATGATTACATGTATTTCTTGTTATCTGATGGAAAGGAAACAACCTGTAGCTTCTGACTTTGAGGCTGTTCAGACTACCAGTACAAGTAGTTCAGCTCCTGCATCTATATTTTGTCACTTGTATTTTTTAGTCTACAGTGTTTTTGGATCTACACATATTATGCTATTGATCACAAAAACTATTAAAACTCACCAAGTGTGTAGCAGAATGCAATTTATAGAGGCTATTGGCCTTTTTGCACAACTTGTTTTGCTAATTAATTTGCATAGTTTCCTTCAATATTTCCATGACAATTGCAAACCTAATTACTGTATTTCACCAAGATTAAGTGTAGCATCTGTTTCTTACAAACTACCTTGACTAGTTTTAAGAGGAGAATTCAATATAATCCCATTGTCTACTCAAAATGATTGCTTAAGTTGTTGAATGTCCATGGTTGTATACATCAGGTCTGTTACTTAATGCAGATACTTTGTAAAATTTGGCCATCCAAATGTTTATTTGTATAGTGTTGCCAAAAAAATAACTTTGATCCAAAGACCACTTCAGGGATTAATCTTTCTATTTAGTTTAAAGATATGGCTTTTGGTAGAGAACGTACTCAGCTCTTTCCTTTTCATCCTGATAGACAGCTAATTGCAAGTGAATTTCTGAAAGAAACACAAGTAAACTTCATTCTCAAGCTTACAGCTACTTTTTACAATAGGAAACGAATTCCGTTCTCAGTACAAATATGGAGTAGTGTTACTGAAGACACAAAGTAATGGCCACAAATGGTCATTTTGTGAACTGGTGATAAGAAACAAAACCTGAGCATCAGACATGAGGTAACATGCAGGTGCATGCCTATATTTCATGAGTATTATTTCTTCATGAGCAGGGAATTCATGCGTGGGTAGTGCCAAATAGCTCATTATTCATGTGTATGCACACATGAATTAACGTGACCTCCAAACACAGTTGTTTGCACCAACTTAATGCACGTTCACAGATGCTTGTGACCTGATTGCTAAACTAAGCCCACAAGCGTAATGTGTTTATGGACTATGGTGACTAGAGAGAACTGTAGTGTCATTGCAATAGTAAAAACTGCCTGATTTCTTCCTTTTGCTACAGGGAAGCCGACGTGTTTCCATTCAATTTCAGCTTCGGGCAGGAAACTAATGAGGTGGGCTTGTTTGTAATAGGGCTTGGAGTGTTTGTCGTTTTAGGTTCAATGTAACAAGATGTTGCCAGTTTGTTTGGGTCTTTTTCCCTTTTTAGTAAGCAGGTGGTTAAGTGCATTGAGCTTTTTGGAGAAAAAGGGCTTGAATTTCTTTTAAACCCTCTACCTACAGCACAACTGAGAATGTTGGCACCTACAATAATATTTTAAAAGAGAAGGAAAAAAATAAAATATTCCCATGTAGTTCCAGTGTAATGACTGAATTACAGAAATTGCAATATATACTCAGAACCAGAAGATTGTTGTGGGGCTGATATAAAAGGTGTAACCACACAAAAGTCTGGTTTTCTTACTTTACCTGGAAAACGTACTTTTTGTTGCTTGATATCTTGTGTTTGTGTATAAGAGTTGGATAAGATAAAATATTAAAGCATAAAACTACAGTTAAGACTATCGTATTCCTAGCATGAAGAATTTATAAGATCAACACAAACTTTGTCCTAAAAATCAACTCTATTTTTGTCAATCTTAAAATAATGAGATTACAGATGCTGTTTAGGATTTTGAGGGATTTTTAAAGTCAGTTGTGTTTAGTAGTAAACAGGCTAGAGATGGGAAGAAAAATGTTTGGATGCAGGAACTCTCACTAGAATGCACCACAGAGGCAGCACTTGTTGAACGCAGAAAAGAAAAAAAATAATGAATATTTCAAAACAGGGATGACAGGCTTTTACAAGAATAAGGGAGTTGAGATACAGAACCAAAGAAAATCTGTGGAGACAATTTTCTACTGCTCAGCAACATCACAACATAGTTAGAGCAGACATGCTGCTTGAGCCTGTTTGCATGCTAATATATATTGACTGTAAAGGGGTTTTTGCTGCTAGCATAGTAAACCCTTTGCCAAGACAAAACAAAGCAATTGGGATCTACAACATTTATTCCATGACAGTGAAAGAACTAAAGGCTTAGAAACTGGGCTCATTTTTGGAAGCATGGTTAGGATATTGTGCAACTTCACAAAATCACATGTTGTAGAAAAGGAAGGAGGAAGGGTAGCATGCCCACTTAGTTGAAAAAAAATATGAAAGGATTTTTGAAAAAAAACAAACAAATAAAAAACAAACAAACAAAAAACCCCCTCTTTTTATAAATACAACGGAGTCCATGCATGCATGCACTACCATACCTTTTAAATTTATCTGTTTTCTGTTAGAATTGATGCATTTGTTGCATCCACGTTGTTGGACAGAAAGCTGCTATCTGTATTTTGACTGAGACCACAATGTATTAGTGACTCATAGGAAAGTTGTAAAGTGAATAACTGTTATGCTGTGTTTAGTATAGATGGGTGATTGATGAAAGGGTATCACTTAAAATCAACTAGAGTAAAACCTAGGTGCAATTTTACCAGAGGAACTTGGTGAATTGGCTTATAGACTTATGAGGCTGGCTATGGGAGGAGGTTTTCTTTACCTCAGCTGCTTCATCCCTGCTGACAGAGGCCCTGGAGCCACAGCAGAAACAATCCTGTTACAGGGATCTTGGATGAGGGAGTGTTTAGGTGCAAAAGATTGTCTTACAGGGTGAGCAGTGCACCTGCTGTATTTCGGCGAAAACCGGATGAGGTGCAGAAAGAGGTAGATGATGCTGCCTGCTATTTGGATGATATACAAACACTTTGAAGGAATTTAGAGGAGCATTTACGAAACACAGAGAAAGTTCTAAAGATACAGTTAACGTCAAAATACTGCCACTTTTCAAGACAAGACTTCTTGCTTGTGGCAGTGTATAACCCTGGAGAGGAGCAGACAAGCACTGCTAAGCATGCAGTAATATCCAGGAGTGTCTGAGTTTGTTACTCATTTTAGAAATTTCCTCTAAATGTACCAATGTGAGTCAGTCTGGTACCTGCCCAGTACTGAGAGACAGAAAACCAGATCGGGAAGGAAAGGAAAGACTGCAGTTTTTGAGGAAGTACTCGAGGGATTGAGTATTCCCAGGCTGTTTATGCTATTCCTTGTTCAGAGCTGAAGCTGTTGCTTTACACACTTAAATGACGGGAGTGAAGTCCCATAGTGCTGTTGTTCATAGTCTTGCTGGTGGCTGAGAGAAACTAAACCTGGAAAATGTGGCTTTAGGTATAATACCAGGTTTTAAAAAAAAAAACCACTACTGAGAGTACTAGGCTTAAAGAAAGGCTGAACTACATAGAAAGGAGAATGAAGCAGAATATACAGTTAGAATTTGGTTCTTTATGATATATTACTCTGAAGTTAGTTATCAAGCATCATCAGAATCATATTAAGGCCAATATTTTATAATGATTTGTCCAGTATACAAGAAAATAGACAAAGGAAAATTCTCTCTATATAGAAAATCCTTTTTCTGGGTGATTTCTTTGTTGCAGCTATTGAAGTGATAAATCTAGTTTTTTTGCTTACAAGTAATGTTCTATGTATACAATTGAACAGCAACTTCAGAATTCACAGTTTCAAGAATCTGGAGTTGATAATAAAGTATATTGTCAGCAACACAGAGATTCTGTAAAAATAAAAATGATGGGCTGCCTCTCAAACTAAGATGTAGAAGTTTGCGTATGATACTGAGATGGAAGCTATATATTTATTGTAGGGGAAAAAAAAAACAAAACCAAAACTAAGGATACCAGTGGTTAATGTGTATTCTCAGTGGCCAGAAGAGGAGCAGCTTGTGCTGAAACCATAAGGGATGTGATTTATATAATATCTGTCTCCTACCTGTTGCCCAGTGAGTTCATTGCAAGTGCAATCATTACAATTCATGTATCTAATATTTTCATTTGCAAACTGCAAGCCAGTCTTGCTTGGCATTGGTTAGTGTAAGAGCTGTGCAGGGCCAGGCAAATATCATTGTAGCCCAGAAGCCCATGGTGGTACTCCTCCAGAGTCCTTCCCTCTTACCTTCTGATTTAGGTCAAGGACATCCTGAAGAAAAGGTGATTGATACCTCTCTCTCTTTTTCTCTCTCTCTCTCACTGTATATATTAACTCTCAATAGTGGTGTTTTTTTGTTTGTTTGGTTTTTTTTTGTTTGTTTTTTTGTCCAACTACTCCTTGAGCCTAGGTGGACTTTAGCCTCTGCAGTATCCTATGAGAAAGACTTACACAGCTAAACTGTGGATAACTTGAAGAGATACTTTTTGCTTTTGAGTGTACTGCTAATTTCTTTTGATGCTGTCTGGTTGATGGATAGGAAGGGAAGAGAAGAAACAGCTATTCTCTGTTCATCTTTCTGTGTCCCAGGATTGTACAGACTATCTCTCACCACACTTGTATAAAAATTTTAAGTTGTTCGTGTTGTCTTTCTCTGTACTTCTAATTATTTTTTTTTTATTTTTATGATACACAGAATGTAAGCTGTGGGGATAAAATGGAATTATACAATGTTACTATGTTGTTTTCTGTGTAGTTCCCTCTTTCCTGATTATGAATAATATATTTTCTTTTAAACTGTTATTGACTATTAAGATGAAATTTCTGCCAGTCTGTCTGGTACAATGCTAAGATACTGTCTCAGAGCATTAATATCCATTTCAGGCAGTACTCAACATCACATATGTAGACTTAGGATTGCTTTCTCCCTGTTAGCATTCCTTTCAATTTATTTACATTAGAAGAGAGTTTTATGCACACACTAAGCATTAAACAAAAACACTTAAAAGGATATTGCTGCTCTGCATTGCACTTTTCCTTTCTTGTGCAGGTCTCTCTCATGCAGAGGGATCTCATAGAACTTTAGGAAGTTCATTCCCAAATGAGAATTATTTACTAGACTTAATGCATTGGCATTGTTAGACTTGTTGGAGATGCTGAGGAAACCTAGCCTTGTAACATGCATATCATAGAGACGGAGGTAGCTTTTCAATGAGCAACAAAGACACATTGTCAAGTAATAAAAAGAAAGAAACTTAAAAGGTAGAGTCAAGTGTGGAGTCAGCTTTTGGGTCTATCACTTATTTAGTGGACATAAAAGGAGGAAATAATGCAGTACACTTTCCAGGTCTTCAGGGATGTCTACTTCTTAATGCAATGTCTGACAAAGTATTCCATTTTTGTTGATAGAGAGAGAAAGTAATGCAAGTACACCAGAACGGCCTTTGTGCTGTGAATCATCTGCATGGTATCTATCTGCATGGTCCAGGAAAGAAAGCCAAGTATCCATTTGTCCCTTTCATGAACAAAGTGGGCGTCCTTTCCATGAGGTTAATCTTGCTTTTATTCTGAAGTTATCTGAGATATTTAAAAGATGGTTAAGTGACACATGTAGGGTACAGTGCAGCCCTCCTGTCTCTTTATTAGTCTGGGCTGGGGGTTTGGAGGAAGTCATGGACTAGATTTAAACTAAACGTAGCTACTTTGGCTTTATTGTAGTCATAAATGGAAATGAAAGCAGACAGTTTAAGTGGCCCTAAAATTAATAAAATAGTTTTTAGCTGTTATTTTGTATTCTGAATGATTACAGGAACATTTTGTTGCTACTTTTTCTCAGTAGTAGTAGTTATTTTAAAATTCAATATAAAATGAAAGCATGACTTCTCTTATTGCACTATTATTCAACCTACACTTTGAATACCATGAACACATTTATTTCATATGAAACCCAAACCTGTTCAGTTAGATGCCTCTCTAAGATCTAAAAAGTTTTTGTGCAGTGGGTTGAGTGTCTATATATAAAGTATCTTCCCACTGATTTGTCTGAGCCTTTTTCCCTCTGTATCCACTGTGATCTCCAGACCACCTCAATGAACGCTCTTAGTGATATTTCTAAGAATTAGAATCTTTTGAAATGTCTAGAAAAATCAGTCAATCGCTTTTCTAAATTTGACTTCCTGTGACTTTGATATCATCCCTAAATCACTGTTCTCAATAAGGATTTTGTTAGAAAGTTGTATTTTATCTCTGCTTTCCTACCCTAGGAAATGTTCTATCCCTAATATTCTAGGGATGTTACTGGTGGTATTTGGGGGTCTTTACAGTAAAAATATATGATTAATGTGATAATGATTTGCACCTCTTTTGCACTGGTATAAATGACTAAGTGAAATAAGGTTCAGAGCAACAGTGAACCAGGCTGTGATTAAAATGTTCAGTAGTTTTGTTATTGTGAGTGACCTTTCCCAACTCCTGTGGTTCCATTTCAGTGCTTCGAGGTGTCTTTTCTATTCATCTTGTTGTGCTTTGTGCAGTTTTTCCTAAAGTTTTGACTATCTGCAAAATGTCTTTTTTTGTTCATTGTGAGACATGAAAATATTTCACCATTCCATTGAAATTCTTGCAGTGTGGAACCTAGTTTGACTTTTAAAGTCTTTAAAAGGAGGGAAAAAATGTTCAGCTGGGTTTATGAGAATCTAAATGCATTCTCTGCTTTTTACTTTCCTTGCACGTGAAGTTTGAAAATCAGTATGTGATGCAGTATGATTCCTCTATCAACTTTATTCTTTGCTTGTTTGTGTTCTCAGAAGATTGAATCCAAGAGGGTTTAATATGGAGATTTACCCATGCAATCATAACCATCTCTATGCTTCCACAATCACATAAGCTGCTTTTTTCAGCCCAAGGCACATACTTCATATGGTCTAAGTATATATGAAATAAATCAATCTTATCTGTTTAAAACAAACAAAAGCCCCAAACATCCACACTTCACTAGAACTGCTAGGTAGGGCTCTTTGAGGTCCTGACATGTTTTGACTCTTGCTGAGGTCAGTGGTGTAATATTGAAATACACATGGGGCTTTTCCAAAAGGGCTATGGATATGCTTTAGTACTCTGTGATGCAGGATTATATCCAGAGCTAACACTAATTCATCTTATATGAAAATACTAGTGTCTGTGCAGAGCTGTAATTCACCAACATTATTTTTAAGAACTCATTTCACCCTTTTGTCCCCACTGTCTGGAAATTGTGACTATGACATTTCTGTTCTGTAGACAATTCCATTACTTTTATTCATTTCCATTTTTTGAATTACCTTGCTATCAACTCAAAGGCTGGCAAAAGTTGTTCAGATCCATAATTACATGCATTTGGATTTTCATAATTCAGGAAATGCACCCCCCTTGTACCCCTTCACCTTTCCTGGTGAAGGCCCTTCTGTCCTCCTCCTTTTTCATTTCCTCTAGAAGACTGGACTGTTAGAGAATGATCCTAGGAGTGATGAAGAAATTTGACATTTTTGATTCTTGCTACTATTTTTTTCTAAATTATATACATTTATATAGATGTATATATCAGTTTTCCTTCAGGAGACTTATTTTACATATATTAAAAGCCTAGATAGAATTACGAAGAGAAAGCTGAAATGTAATAGTGTTGTCAATCTTCCTTGTAAGCTCAGGACTTCTGCTGCCATCGTTTTAGTCTGATTTCATCTTCTCCTTCTAAGTTTATTTTTTATACAGTTGATCCATTTCTGTTAGATTAGTAACAATGAGCTGAAACCTTTCAGTACGTCAGGAAGATTGTGACTTAAACATTCCTTCAAAAATCTGACTTCATCTGTTTAATGTGTTGATTGATAGCTAATACACTGTTCTTCAAAGCTACGTGGGGAATATATACAGACTGTCTTGAAAAAATTTTAAGTTCTCTTTTTTGTACTTGGCCAAAGTGACCTGTGTTTTACTCTGAAAGATGCTTTGCATGCTAAAACCTGATATAAATCAGTTTGGTTTTTTTTTTGTTGTTTGCTTTTTGTTTTGTTTTGTTTGTTCATTTGGTTTTTTTGTTTTGTTTTGTTTTTTTGTTTTGTTTTTTTTTGGGGGGGGGGGTTGAGAGGGGAGTGGCACTGGGACAATGACAGGGTTGGGGACAGAAACTAGCCATGTGTTCCACCTTTCAGTGCACACTCTGAAGCAGGTAGGGTTACACAACTTTCTTGTGTTCTGGCATGCTTTGAGTTCCAAAGTGTCCAGTCCCATCTTGTCAAGGTGACTTTGAATATGAATTTAACAACTCAAGTTTTGGAAAAGGACACTGATGAGATAATTATATTAACATTCCTGCAATAGTATCATTTAAAAAAAAATCTTAACAAATATAGGTAAGTCTAATTTCTTTGAAATGAATAACTTTCATGTATCTGTCCTTTCTACATCTTAATAGCATCTTCTCATCACATAATGAGCCATTAGACTTTTCAAAAATTGTGTGCAAATCTACCTGAAACATTTAAAGCCTAAGCAGCCACTAAAAGGCTTTTTTGTGGGGGCTAGACCTTTTGTACATTATTCCTCCAAGTTAAAACACATTAAATGCATCTAAGGTTTTCTCATTTTCCAGGAAATACATTTTGCTAGTTTAAGTGCTTTTCTGACTCAGGGCATGGATCTATGATCTTACGAAACTGAAGGACGGCATGGGAGGAAGAGCCAGAAAGTCTGAAACAGGCTTCTCTAAGCTACCAGGAATATCTTGGGAACTCCACAGGACTCTCTACTTAGCCCCGACATTATACATTGTTTTAGCTATTTCTGGACTCAGTGGGGAAAAGAAAAATCCTCTGCATTTACTCAGTAATGCTCCAGTTGTGCTTGGATTAGAGGGTACATGGTATGTTTATGTAAAATGTCTGATCAGGTTCTTAGTAATGGAAAATGTAGAAGTTTATGAACCTGACTTAAATTAAGAAACAGACAGTTCTAGCTGGCTCTAAACTTCAGGTGAATGTTAGGTCTCAGTTGCCTGAGCCACTATACCAATACTTGGTATCAACATGTCTATCACTCGTTCCCTGTACAATCTCATTTTCTAAAGAAAATGGAAGTTTGATGCACTTACAAAATTGCAGGCCTGATGGCAAGTGCAAATAAGAAGGAAAATTTCTAAATCTTTGAGTGCAGCTAGCCATTAGTAACGAGGCACCAAAGCCTGCCTTTTTGCCCATTGATATTTGGGAGTAGAAAACGGCTCACAAAAACAGAGGTTAGGTTGTAGCCCTTTGAAAATGTATCGCTATATAGCTCCTGGTATCTTTAGTTGACAAATTTTAGGCTAAAGATATTAAGAGGATTTTATTTTGTTATTTATTTTTTAATGATGTTTCTTTGTTTAAATCCTTATGTTTAGGTGGATAATATGCAGTAGATTGGATAAAACTAAAGCAACTTTACAGTAATTAAAATGCAGATTTAGTTCTTCTGGAGTGTAATAGCTTTGAAGCATACGAAGGTCTGCTGAGGGAATCTGTTTTGTTTGTGTAGCCTAATAGAACATAATGACTGCTTTCAAGCCATTATAGTCCATCATGTTAGTGACTCCATATGCTGGATATCTTTATCAATGATATTTCCTCTGAGAAAATGTACCACAGTTATACAGTAGTGTGAGTGTGTCTATATATATTTTACTTCTAAATCCAAAAATCACTTCACTTTCAAGATAGCACTCATCTCTTTACAGACCTTTGAGCTGGGGTTGTTTTTTGTTTTAGTTTTCACTAAAAAATCCATCTTAGTGGAAACAAAGCCTTTTTTGCTTACTTGAGAAACAGGTCAACTAGATGATAGGAAATGAGGTAAGCATCCCCCTGGTATCCTGCCAGCAGTTTACCTGTTGTTTGTTACTCTTTTGTAGCCAGAACTGTGTGTCCAGCCCATGGGAGGCCAGCTGGAGAACACTGTGCCCTGTATTGCCCCTCAAACTATACCAGTAGCTGTCTGTTAACTGGGTAGCATGTAAGCAATGGAATAGAAAAGTGCCATCAGGTGCCTTTAGAGCTCCCTTCTTTATTGTGTCCTAAAGAAGGCACAATGGATGCCTTCCTGAGTTAAGCCCTTTACCTTATGGCTTCTTTACTCTTGATTTTTGACTGCTGATAGAAAAAGATGTGGGATATAGGCAGGCCAAAAGAGAGAGAGACTAAAAGACCAGGAATGTGATTAAATGTTGAGTTTGCAGAGTTAAAATAGAGGTCTGGGTTTATTTAGTTTGCTTTTCATTTTCTAATCTCAAGATTTTAATTAAAAAAAAAAAAATCAAATTTCAGGTAAGTGTCACTCATGTTACTTTGTAATGAGACTGAGTAGGAGAGGAGATCATACCTGAGTTATAAACAGCTAGTTTATATGTCATTTGCTCCCTGTGAGTCTCATGTAGTGAACCTGCCAACAGAGAAAGCTTCTACTGCAGGTCCAGAACAGGAGGTAGGGATGTGCAAGCCTGTACTTACACCAAGAGACCCCAGGTGCTCTGCCTGCCTGCCCTGGTGATGACAGCAATCTAAACTGCACTCTCAGCTTCTTATAGAGCTTGGTCTTGAATGAGTAATAGCTTCTCTACCATTATACAATGAACAAACTCTCCCCAGCCACAGGAGCAGCTTTATGCTGCTCTGTTGAAGACCCCTCTGTTATAAATGCCAGCCCTAGGCTGTTCATGAGCAGCTGTAATGTTATCTTAAAACAGCAGTTATATAGTTACAGGCTTAACCATCATAAGAGAACGTTGCACCTCATTGTAAGATAGTTCCCAACACCAAGCTTTTGACATCAGAATCCTCCATGCGGGAAGAACTGACAGAGTGACTTTTCTAGAGGCACCAACATATCAGAAATAATCAAGCTAAACTGTACCTTTTGAAACACTAAGCCCTACCTGGACTTGTAAGGCACAAAGGGTTTGCTCTGCTTACCCATCTTTCTGGTCTGGGGGACTAGATAAAAGCTCTGCCTTTTTGTTCCCCTCTTCTGTTACATGCCCATTGCAAACATTAAGTGGGAAAGGAAAAGTAGGGTTTATCTCATCAGTGTGGAGTCAAGACATTGCCCAGCCCTTGGGTCACATCACGGGTTGCCACAGTGTGAGATTCTAGATGGCTAAAATGTAGTGAGACTATCTCCCTCTGGTGAAGGAAATCAGAGTTGGAATGGGGTGGTCCTGGCCTGGGAATCTCCCTGCCAAAATCAGTCCTAAGGCTGAGCTGCAATGTCTTGGAAATAGTCTGGGGTTATGATTAAAATGCTGACAGATCCTTTAGCTTCAACTGTGGGAGCGGGGCTGCTGTAATACACAAATTAGAGATATAAAGTATGTTTAAGTAGAACCAATATGTGTCTAGATATTCTGTTGCTTTTAATGCCCTTTCTGTCCTGTTAATTTTGCTTTACAGTGTGACAGTGATGAATTGATGTCTACCATTTCCTACTGCCAGGTAGACTGTGTACACATTTATTAAGATTAATTAAAAAGTAACAAATTGTAAAGTAATAACATTAACAACTAGTGGAAAAAGTGTAGACATTTTGACAGTCTTTTTGAATTTCATTAAAAGATGGCAGTGACAAAAACCCAAGAGACTATTTCTACTTTACTAAAGAAATAGGTCACAGATTCAATTACAGTCACTGAAGCATGGACTCAATCTATCATGGCAAATTAAGTACATTTTAGCAACCTACTTTCCTTTAAAAATTTTATAGACACTTTCACTGGAAGAAGAAAGACTATAGAAAAAGAAATTGCAAACTGAAGCCTTTTTTTTTTTTTTTTTGTCTATTGCTATGGAGTGCTTGTCTTATTTACCATAGGTGTAAAACAGAAAAAAAAATCACTATGAAACGTCAAGATATGTAATCATCATTTCTCTTGCCATTTTTTGTCTTTAATTAATGATATATCATTTGTCCTTTGACTAGGAAGCATGGCTCAGATTGAAGCCACAGTGCTTCAGTTAAAGGCTTTGTTCTCTCATTGAAATCAAAGGACGTATTTACTTAGAAAAATTCATTGCACAACCTTTATGCAATTTTGCCACGGATCCATAGTGCTGGGCTGAGAATGTGTTGTACTCCCAGTCCCAAATAAATAAATAAATGAAGACACATACAGCCTGTGGATATGGTTTAGCTGAGTGCAAATATTGGAATGATGAAACACACTTTTGCCCATAGCAGAATTGATTTCATGTTGACAACTGGAATTTATAAAGATCCTCTTTCAACAGAGTAGCAGTGGCCATATTTGCTGCATTACCACAGCTGCAACAAAATAGCAGCCTACATAAGAACTGAGAGGAGAAATGTAATCTATTTCCTCTTTAAATATAACCCCCAGATTTACTGTGGTAACCCTAGGAAATTTGTGCACTTTCATAAACCGGGGTATTCAGATGACCTTTATACAGTAAAGGCATATTAGGGGTTTTATTTTTAATATTTTAACATTAACATTTGATCATGCAAAGAAATATACATCTATCACACAAATTAAATCAGAGTGGTGTTGGTTAAAAGTAACACAAAATGCTTTCCAAGACAATGTTGGCTAAATGTGTGATCCTCTCTAAGTACGCTGGGGACAAGATGCTTTCTCTTTCCAGATATACCTTTTTTCAACAGCACTTTTTACTTACTGCTCAACGATTTTTGCTGGTTAAATATTCAGGGCCAGATTCACCATTGCTCAGCTTCAGTGTAACACAAGAAAAGCAAACGGCACAATAACGGTTGTACAACGCTAGTCCCGTGACTCAAGCTTTCATTATACTGAATTGCACAAAAATACAGACCATGTATGTGTGTCATATAATAGGCTGGACTAACTGCCTATTAGCAGTTAGTCCAGCCACAATCATAAGCTCAGGAAGGATGCTTCCAATGACAAGCATAACTGCATCAGCACAAATTGTGGAAGGTTGAAAAACACCCACCACTCCTTTTAGTCATCAAATTCTGCTGTATTGCAGGTACCTCAACGATCATAGGAATATTAGATGACAAAAAGCAGACCTACTTTACCCTGACAGCCTTAATATACTTGTTTTCTTGTCAAAATTACATTTCCCTTTCAAACGATTCCACTTGATGTCTATATTAAGGATGCAACATTTAAGTAACTCCTGTCCTGGGTTTTCACGTACTCTCGCTGCAATCCGTTATCCAGAGAGACGTGATTGTGATGCCAGCTAAAGTAATGATAAATGCTCTGCAGAAGATCCAAACCCACATAAAATTCTCCTTCTTTTGGAAATGTTCTAGACTTGGTACTCAACCCCATTTTTCAGGAAGCTTCTTAGTTTCTTTTTTCTTTATTTAATAACCACAGTATTTTCTTTTTAACAGCATTAGAAGAAAAACATATTGGACAATATTAATGATACTCAATAAAATCAAATGAACACAAATCTTTGAAAACGTAGCAAAACAACAAAAGAGCAAAATGTTAGGAATTATTAAATGTAGGGTCAGGTAAAAGAATTGCATTACAGGAAGAGTCTGTGAAGAAGGAAAGAACACTACTCAAAAAGAGACTGAAAAGATCTGTTGACTTTAGATGCAGTGTGACTGTCCCTTTGTGAATATGGAAGATGGAGCTACATCTCAGATAGTGGGTTGGGGGGATAGGATGGGACACAGAAGGGACTTGGGGCTTAATCATTGTTCAAATAAGGAGAAAATGAGAGCAGAGAGACCACAAGATAAAATGACATCATTTGCATACTAGAGAACTGTGCCATGAACAAATATTAAAATGACAGTTGGGAAATTTTTGCATCCAAAAAGTTATCCGTGCATTAAAACTATTTCAAATGGATCTATAAAGTTTAGTTTTCTAAAAAAAAAAATCTTCTTTTAGTACAAAAGTTTTAAAGTTCTTTATTTCTTCTAAATGCATCTATCTTTCCATTGAAACGAATGAACATGTGGTAGAGTTATGTTCATTTTAACATATTTCATTGACCACATTATTAAATGCTTTAGATACTTTAGTGTCCATCAGTGGTGTTTGCTGATTAAATGATATTTCTTATGAAAAATATGAGCTTCTCTCCAACTTTCATATACTGTGTATGTTTCTGTGGCAGAGCATTGCTAACTGTGAATGCAAGCAAGCAGGCATGAGCAGGACTGGGGCTGCTCAGCGTTATACCAGCAGACTGGACGACGAAGTGGTTCAAGTAAAGCTCAGAAAAGTGTTATGAGTAGCAAGTGACTGAAAGACAACCAGGCTTGATGTTGCAGGCAGGCAGTTTCCAACATGTTCCTGCTGGATGTGCAGGGCACAACGGAGGGCAGCAGAGCTGCTGAGCACTGCTGCCTTCCTCATTCTGGTGAGAGCTCTGAGGTGTTTCTACCACAAGAAGAACAGCTTGTGCAGTTGGAAAACTTTCCTTTCTCGTTAGTGTGTGTAGAGGTGTCGATATGTTGAAGACAGTAGCAGTATTGTCTGAATGCTGATGCTATTAAGAAGTGGTTCTTGAATATGTTACTTGTTGTTTGGCAGATGTGGAAGCCTAAACCCAGGTATGTTTAAAGATAAAGTTAAGTGAGGGAATCAGCTGAAGACAAAGTATAATATTTACACCTTGTGTCCTTGTCTGTCCATTCCCATTGAAGCTTCAACTGATGTCATGGCTGAAATCCACTATTGTATATAAAGTAACAATCACAGAATAGTACTTCTGCCACTTGATCTCATTGGAGAACTGACATTTTTTTTTGCACTCTATGAAATGGATGATGAAATGCTCTGCAGGAGGTAAAGCTGGGGAGTAAAGCTGCTCCTAGGCGTCTCTGAGAGCAGGTGACATTCATGTCCTGGGATACGTACAGGCTTTTAATTACTAGGATTATTCAAGTTAGCTTTGTGAATTCCTAAAGAGCATGCTGAGCTCTAACTTCAGAATTAGAGCTGATATGGGGATTTTTCATCACAGTGTTGCTGGGAAGGCCAGCTTTTCATGATATGACTCTAAAAGCCTGTCTGGTGAACTAGGAAGGAGAGCCAGCTTAATCAGAAGTTCCAGTAGGGTCACTCTTTAACTTTTGTAGTCTGTCTACTTTTATTGTTGTTAAAAGGTACCTAGAACTGGGAATGAGGAATTGTGACACTTTTATTTTAAGTGGAGAAAAAAATGAATAGGTTTATTCATAGATTATGCAGAACACATCTAAAAATATTCTCTGTTCTAAACTGTCTTCTTTCTCTGTATTTTGCATCTCATTTAAATAAGCACCTTTCACTGCAATACAGAAACATCCAAATGCAATGCTTTAAGTTTTTCTGTGCTGATATAGTCAGTGGTGTTACTTTTAACATGTGATTGTAAAGAGTATATAAGGTTTAGAAAAACAGCTTGAAAAGATACCCGGCTGTAGGCTTGACTAATAATAAATAAGATGTGCACATTTTTAGTCATAATTTAGTCTTGAATCCATTTACGTTTTTCTACTGTGCCTGAATCATAGGAACTAGAAGAGATCTGTCATGGTCACCACACCCCAGCTGACATCCAAACTTATTTTATAAAAAAAAATTTGTATTGCCTCTTCTGAGGAAATATTGAAAATGTTAGGAAAGAGGGAGAAAAACTACAGCATTCAGGAAATCAGTAGTAAGAAGTGGAGCCCATGGCAGCAAAAATGGTTTTATAGTATCTCACACACGAGAGAAACCTACAGGCACTGCTTTGTATTCTAAAACCTCTATCTCAGTTGCAATTTCATATCGGTACACTGGGTTAAATTGCTAACATCTAAAATACTGTCTGGTAAGAGGCTCACTGAAGTTGAAACTTGTATCATAAGTACTTTGTTGTTTCTATGTTCACAGTCAGAACAGACGAAAAAGAGGAATACATTTAATGTTAAACAAATTAGGAGAATATCCAAAAGTCACTTGTGTGTGACAGTGACTGGTGCACTGAGAGGCCTGTCTGAGATGTACATAACATGAAAATGCTATTTAATGGCTGGGAAAAATCTATTTTGTTTGTTTTAAACCAGATTTGGGGAAGTCACGTATGGAATACTGGGGAAGAGGGTGACTACTTACAACAGTCAAGGTTCCTTTTGATCCCAGATTGTAATAACTGACAGCCTGGTTGTAGGTGAAAAATACTTCCTGGAATGACATGACTCATTTGGAATATGCTGTTGATGTGTAGGAAGTGATGGCCGTCATTTGGTGTGAATTTGTGGCTGTTGCATTAGGGTCTTTAGGGTGTTCTTCATAAAGCATCATGCTCGAGGCTCATGGTCAAGTCAGAGTGCCTGAAAGAGGGCTTCTTGGCCTTCTATATATTGCACTGGTATTTTTAGTCTCTTATTTTTCTAGCGTTTGGAATGTAGGTGCCCTTCCCCAAAAGTCTCATTTATTTTCTTCATTTTTGTTTCTTCTTCTGGGTATTACTTAGTGTTTTAGGAGTGGGTGAGCAAGCTCTCCTTAGAGAATTTTAGTAATGATGAATGCTTCTCCACATGAAACCACAGTGCACCAAGAGACAAGCATGTGGCTTATCCCAGAGAACAGAAAGATACTTTAGCCCTGCTGCAAGTGCATATCCAATCTGCTACTAAGATGAGGAGTAAATACCTTCCAACTCTCTCTACTTGAGTGAACCAGAGAGAAACTCTTCCAGTGTATGACTCTTGTGGTTTTGTTTTATTTATTTGTTTAAATGAGGCAGTATCCTAAGGAAATAACACATGCATATTCTTAATCAATGAAACCATAAATAAGGTTTTCATGTCACACTGGAATAATTGACTTGTTCCTTGCTTCTGGATGTCTGAGAATGAATTAGCTTCCAATAACATCAGTTTGCTGTCTCAGCTAAGTTAGCTCTCTGAGCCATAAATAACTACATGGTTTAGCATAAATTTATTTATTTTACAATTTATAAAAGTGCACTCATCACTGGGATTCTTGGCATGTATACAAAGATAACAACAAAATAAGAATATATTGACTAGTTTTAACTAAGTGAACTCCTTCAACATATCCTCAGTAAATGTATATAAATCATCACCAACATCTCCAAGCAAAGGTATCAATAAATATATAAGCCTTGGACATCATTCTGAAAGTCAATGAAGTAAGGATTCTATCAGATCACCAGAGAGAAGTTTCCAGAGTTAAACATGCTCTGAAATAAACCTCTGTCTCAGCCTCAGAATTGAAGCGCTTCAGGTGATATATTTAAATCAGCCATTTGTGTTGTTCTGCTGGACTCGATGATGGTGGTGATACACAGGGAGAGTGGCCCACTCTAGCACAGCTCTGACCCAATGCAGCAGTAGTGAGCAGCCCAACCTACACTGTACCTGCAAACAAATGAACTTGAGGGATATTCTAGGAGAAAGCAAGACAGCAGACTTATCCGGGGTGTGGTTGGAGAAGTGAAGGCAAGAGCCAGTTGAGTTTTCCTCTGAAAGACTCAGGAAACTTTCTTGATTTAGTGTGTGTGTGATTTCCTCCTGACAGCAAATAGAACTGAGCCAAATACTGGGTAATTTGCAGTAAGTGAAATTTGGAAATTACTTGGGAGTTTATGTAACAGTTTCTCACTCAGCTTTCCTCCTGAAGAAAAAATTGGAGGTGATTTTTCACTGAAAGGGTTTCCAACATTAAGAAAGGGATTCTTGGCAGATGATGATTTTTCTTATCCCAAGGTCCCAGGCAGAGCTTAAATCAGTGCAGTGAAGGAGCGTTGACAGTGGGAACTGGTTACAGCACTTCCTCAGAGGACCTTGCCCTGCATTTCCCCAGTGACCTGGGCCTGGATATGGCTGGGACCTAAGTCCCACAGGGCACTGGTATTACCAGCTCCTGATCCAATACCTCTGAGGATCTGGTCTGTAGCTTCTTTGTGTCTTCCATCATGTCCATTGCACTGTGCTGTTGTGAGGATAATGTAATGAAAAGCTCTAGGACCTGCAGGTGGTCCTGCTGCAGCAGAAGAATGGCCTGGTGCCACAGCAGGGACTGAGCTGAGTGTGCAGCTCCCGCTCCCTCTGTTTGGCTCCATTCCCCCGCACCACCCCTATGACAGAAAATGAGGAGTATCCCAAGGCGCTTCCTGCAAAGTTATTGTTGTTAGCATTTGAGATTATGGTTAAAATGCTAGACACAATTATTATCAACAGGCTATCCACAAGCTTAGGAGATACTTCCAGAAGATCGTTTTTATGTGACTTTACAGTAAGGTTTGTGGTGATCTTATTTAGTAATAGAAGCTGTAAATAATAAAGTATGGCAGGATTGTGAATCATCAGTGTAAAAAAAATCCCAGGGTGGTGCCATCCTACCCTGGCAGTCCTCGCCTCCAGTTGCACATGCACATTCTCCAAGGAGGAGGAAGAGATGTGATCCTTGTGGTCCCTTCCAACCCTGACAGATTCTGATCTGTTTTAGCAGAGGACTTTAGAGCCCTAACAGCTCAATGGTTAGACTTTATGATCTTGGAGGTTCTTTCCACCCTAAAGGATTCTATGATTCTATTCTAAGAATAAACCCACCCTGCTCCAGGAGCCCAACGGAATCCATCCGTTCCATCTTTTCTCTGCCTTTCCTTCCCCTTTATCCCTTCTTACTGCAGAACTAGCCTGCTTTAGGATGTTGCATAGGTTTGCATGAAGGAAGAGAGATATGTCTTCTTCCTGAAATCCATGCATGGCGGGCAGTGGAAAAAAACAAACAAACAAACA
>NW_008625825.1:0-248 GCF_000691845.1 Merops nubicus
CTCTTTCCAAGCAGACGGAGTGCTGATAAAGGAGTATGTCCGGTTCTGGAGAAGACCTTGCGTTTCTGTTAGCGTCTGCGTACAGACATGACTACAAGTTAACACTGGGACGTAAATGGATGCTGGAATAAGGCTGGCAGAGGATTTTTTACCTCCTTTTTTTTTTTTAATTTTTATTTTTCTGCGGAATATTTTGTCTTTACAGGCTAACTCCAAGTAAAATTCCAATCAGGGGGCTGGTGCTTTAC
>NW_008625825.1:271-1519 GCF_000691845.1 Merops nubicus
CGGGAACGTTCGTCCCCGGGCCGTGAGATCAGAAATAGGCCCCTGTCGCCTGTTTTTGTCCGAAGAGTGTTTAAAATTCCTTAAATTAGCTCCACGAAGAACCAGTGCAAACTCCTTTGATTAAAGCGACTGTCAGATTCTTCGAGATTAGGAGAGAGAAAACGCAGAGTAGGATGTATTTATTATTTATACTATAGTCCACTGTGAACAGTTGGGAGGGGAGGATTAGAGAGCATGTTTGAACGAGAGACAGAGAAAGCGCGAGAGAGATGTAACACTCCGTGGTTAGGACCGAGCTGCTTCATTTCTTGCCCCCTCAGAGCTCCCCGTGCAGCTACCCCAGCTGCGCTCCCGAAACTGCGGGCCACCAACACCTCCTCCCGCTCGCCACGCCGGCAGTCGGCGTCCCGCATCACTTCGTTAACGACCCGACGTTAGGAATCCGATCTCTCTGATTTTCACTCAAGTTTTATATTGTTCTAGTTGAGTCTGGTGCGTGGCACTAAACACAACTAGTCCCTGGAAAAAAAAAAAAAAGGGGGGGGGGGGGGGAAGGCTTTCCATTCTCAGGCTTGTGCCTGTGGTTAGAAACGCAGGGAAAGGGAGAAAACAAAGCCATAGTCTAGTTCTCAACGAGCAGGTTTACTTTAGGACCCGTCCGTGGGGGACGGGGCAGCGCAGCCCTTGTATTTACTGAGGCGGAGGTGAGGAGTCCGGCAGCTTCTTTTTTTGGTTTGTGGCTTTGTTTTGTTTTGTTTTTTTTTTTTTTTTTTTTTTTTCCTGAGACGGCCGCTCCCCAGTTCGGAAACATTTTCAAATCTATGAGCCTTGAATGGACAAATACTCGCTATTAATATGGGACATGGACGAGTGGCAAAAAAACTGAATGGAAGCTGTGCGGTAGCTTTGGGAGAAACTAACGATGTGCTTCAGCTCTTGCCATTACGGGGAAGGAGAGGGGGGGAAACCCCTTCTGATTAATAACTAGCAGGGTAATGTTGAGGGCTTTTTCTGCCCGATTGCCTTTTTGAATTAGAGCCGATTTCTTCACACTTCAATAGGGCCTGTCTCTTTTAAAATGACTGACAGATTTGTTTCTCCTTTTTTCTCTCCCTGAGACTTAATGATGTAAATTTTCTAATTAGTTAAATCACGTTGCTTAAAGGCCTTAATATTTACCGGGCAAGGAACGATAGTCGCGTTCGGATCTCGAAATAACCAGCGAAATAACATTAGGCTTTTTACGGG
>NW_008625826.1:0-3196 GCF_000691845.1 Merops nubicus
GCCCTTCTCCCCTCCCGTCCTCCACCGCCGGCTTCGTGCAACCTGCTCGGCGAAGTCGCCCGCAGAGCTTTAGGTAGGGTACGGTCGTTTCACCCCCTCCGTGCGCAGCTCGCGGAGCGGCACCTTCCCACCCCCCACCCCCCTTCGCTGGCACTGCCTCGAATCCCGCCCTGGGAAGAAGTGGGGCACGGGCGGCTTTTTGGGGAGAGGGAGGCAGGACAGCTCGGTCCCCATCTTCATTTTCCCTCACTGCCCAGGGAAAATGACAAATAACAGCTCCGGTGGCCGCAGGGACAGAAGCTGTACGTCCTGGTCGCCGGCAAGAGAAAAGGCAACTGGGTGTTATATGGAGGAATTAGCTTGATTCGATTAACCATGTAATTAAATAGTCTACCGCCAGCGCTCCGTTTTGCCATCGCCTAACGCCCGACAGGGCTGATTTCTCAGTTAATTTAACCGGCAGTGGTTAATGATAACTCAAAATCTCGGCCAGATGAGGCTTCTGTAAAAGACTGGGTCGCCGTCGGAGGGTTCGGATGAAATGGCTATGTGCAAAAAAAAAAAAAAAAAGGCTGCAAGCTGCTCATTTCCAACTGCCTGCGGAGGCCATTAGCAAGGTTTTGTAAAGATTTATTATCTCGGTAAATCACATGTGTTCATTTGAAGCAGAGATAAGTTAGCATCCCGCTTTCTTTGTAAAAATAATAATAAGAGGGAGGAAAAGTCCTGTTGACTAAACAAACAACCCTATTAAGAAAATGGTAGTGGAAATAATGTCGAGACTGATTCACTCTAGAAAGAAATAGCAGCGTTTTGGCACACACGGGGTAACGGAATTGCGCTCTGAAATGCAAACAAACGGAACCGTGCCCAAATTGGAGAGCGGGGGGGAAAAAAAAAAAAAAAAATCAGGGAAATTTTCGAGTGCAAGTACTTATTCGCTTCTACATAATATGCAAATTCCAATAGCTCTTATCCCGAAGAAATTGGAGAGGGAAGGGTTTGCACCAACGCAAACACACGCTATTTATAGGTAACTTGAAAAATACCCTCTAACGTTAACACGGTCTATGCTACTAAGAAGAGAAATGATGTTTCTAAAGAAAACATTATTTTTTTTTTTGCCACTCCTCTCACTTATTCTTTTTAACACATAAATCTGCTTTTTCAACAATCGGGCTAGTAGTTTACTTTTGCACTAAGTTCTGTCACATTTTAAGTTCACATCAAAACTGGAATTAAACAGAGAGGTAGAGTGGAGAGTAAACTGCAGCTTAAATGAGAAAAACTTCTGTAAGAAAATAAACACTGAAACCTAATGCTCAATCATTTCCCTTAGCAGTAAGAAAAACAGCATTAAATCACCTATCCACGTGGGAAACGGATTTTTTTTTTTTTTTTCCCCTGTTGATCTCTTCTCCTTTTAAATAAAACAAGGTTAAGGGTTTCAATATTGAAATGTTAACCATCCTGATTCGGCGAAGTTTATGTAAACGGAGCCTCTGCTTTTGTCTCGAAAATCAAACGCCTCTCTGAGCCGAAACGATCCATGCGCACTAGAACAGAGACTGCAAACTCTTCTTTCCTCTCTCTGTTCGACTGAGACTAGGACCCTTAAAATATTCTTGACTAAAAAAAGAAAAACAAAACCCCAAACCAAACCAACCAACCAAAAGTCTATTTATTGCTCCACTTTTTTTTCATTTTTTTTTTTCCCCTTCGTTTTTGGATACTGGCAAGGGTCAGTGAAGAATTACTCCACTAGTTATATCGACCAGACCTTTTTTGAAGGAAAAGCCTTTTAGTCCTCCAATATCACAGATATTTTTTTCCCCAGATATTTTTTTGAGGCTACGTTATTTGCCATTAACTGTTTAATGTTAAATTGCAATTTTAGTAGTTTGGTTTTGTTTTGTTTTGTTTTGTTTTGTTTTTTCTAATGAACGTTAACTCACGAGTGAATTTTTTAGGAAGCTCTGCTTAAAAAAAAAAAAAAAAAAAAAAAAAAAAAGTCTTCCTTACTGTCCTCAGCCATTTAGAAGATCTTCAGCCTTTACAAAAGCTGCCCGATCACCGACCACTACTAGATTTCTTACAGGCTTTCTTCTCCTCAGAGAGAAGAGTTTTAGCAATGAAATGATGCTACCTAAGCCGCTGAACACTTTTCGCCCTTGCCAGTTTTAATCTGCTGAAGATTTAGCTAAGTGAAATCAGGGGTAGACAGAACAATCCAGGCGTTATAATAGCTTGTGAGAATTACACAGCCAATACGAGAGAGAGTTCGCTGGAAAACCTCTGCGCGGTGTATCAAATTTATTCGGGGCCACCGATTTCTGTTTAGGTATCTGACGGTGAGATGGAAACGGTACCGCGATTATTCTGTGTGTGAGTCTCTTGGCCTTTTGGTCCCCAAAAACTCTCTTGCTTCCCAAATGACCCTGAAACCTACCCGCCTTCTCTACAGGAACCCTTCAGACATAAAATACGCAGAAAAAAAGCAGAGCGATTCTTCCCGCCTGTCGCCTTGTCCCCAGCCCCGTGTGAGCGCGGCGATGAGGAGCGTGTATCTTTCTGTACGCGACTATTTACAACCAGACCCTGTGCAAGCCCTCTCCGGACAGATGGAAATTCGCTCTTGGAGCGAGGAGCGGGGGTGTGGGTTACACTGGAAGCGCAGCTCGCTCTTAGGGAGAAAGTGCTTCTCTACCCTGACTCCTCCAAGATCTCTTTAAACGTATGTCATGACACCTTGTCATACTCTCGAGTCTCCTGCTGTCCATCTCCAGCCCTTTGACCAACTCATCGCGTGTGTCCCCATGCTCGTATGTCTTTCCTCTCCAGGGAAAAACAAGCAAAGGGACCCCCCATTAAATCCATCCTACATCTCTACCCTGCCTCCTTTTAGAGGGACTTTTCCTGTGGCTGCACAATTCCCCTGGCTGCCACTACCTGTCCTCCTTTTTCTGGCTAGGGGCACCAGGAGAGCAGGATCGCCCCCTTCTTCCTCAAGGTGACCCGAAAGTGCGGCCGGTGCACAAGCACATCCACAGCGGGAAACGCAGCGCCCGCTCCTCCCTCATTCCCGGAGCCCTCGCCGCTCCTCGACGTCCGGGAGAAAATCGCTCGGCCCCGGGCACGGCCAAACGAGGGGGCAGCGCCGCGGTGCCGCTCGTGATAAATCGCGACGGTGGCGAGC
>NW_008625827.1:0-5757 GCF_000691845.1 Merops nubicus
ACGTTGTCTCTCAAAAGTGGATTCTTTACACCGTGTGCGATACCCAATCCACACACAGAGACGAGACACCATCTTCATTGCAGTCTTGGGCTGGATCGGGTACTAGCAGGCAACTAAATGGTAACTGGCAGACCTATGTTTTAATATTAGTTAGAGGAGGCTGTACACTGTGTTCAGTCTGGAGTGACTTCCTGCAAAAATAGAAACCATGCTGCAAAAGAGATACTTACATGATTTGACTAGGGGAGATCATATTCCTTCCCCTACCCTATTATTGCAAACAAGTACAAAAGTACAAAACTTTATGTCCAGTAGATCACTTACAGTAAAAGCTCTGTGTTTTTTCTCCTTCTCTGTGCCTCTATTCCTTCTCACATCCTCAAGCTATCCACTACAAAATGTCTGGATAGGACAAACTCCATTTCCAGTTACTGCAAACTAGAAGGAAGGTTATCAATAGGCAAGCCCAAGCATCTCTGCCTCACTTGCTATTCAGGGACAACTACTCTAGTGATTTCCAGAACACCTGTCACAGCAATGAAAGCAAATAAAGACTTTGTACTCCTCCAAATAAAGCACGTAACAAATAAATAACCCCCCCCAAACTTCTATTTAATGCATTCAACAGTACCCTTCCTACCTGCTTCCTCTACAGCCCCTTGTAACAGCCATTTATACTCAGCAAATCCAAAAACAGCTCCCAAGACAGGGGAGCTCTTTATAGCTGGAGACATCAGAAAAAATAGGCCAGCGACCTACTGAAAACTCATACAGAAGTCCATCAGAAAGAAAAAGAAAAGAGAGATTGAACTGTTTCCCAGCTACTTGATGATCCTTCACGCTCCATCTGAAAGGCCCCAGGTTTCTATACCACAGGGCATTAAGGAGATAAGCTCAAAAAAACTGGAGTTTCAAGTTCCAGCTAGACCACAGGACGTGAGCTTTGTTCACTGTGAAGAAACTTTAGAGCCCTAATGGCTCAGTGGTTGGACCTGATGATCTCGAAGGTCCCTTCCAACCTAAAGGATTCTATGATTCTGTGATTCTAAACTGATGTTGTTACTATGGGTATCACAAATATGCAAAACACCTACAAAGAAATTGTGAAAAGCATTTTGTGAATAAACACACAACTCCTACAAGAAGACATACCCTCCCAATGAAGGAATTAAGAAGCTTCCTGCTTTTCACACTTTCCCACCAGATGGGGGAGGTGGGGGGAAAACACCCTTTTCTTCTTCACATTTTTTCTTAAATTCTCCTCCTGGCAATCTCTTGTCCTTTCTGAACATACTGGATAGCCCTCAGATTGTTTAGATTACTCAAGTCCCACAGGTTTTGAAGAGAGAAGACAAGTTACTTTACACATAAAGCTGCTTTCATTGCTGATTCCCTTAAAGCTTGATGTATCAGAATATTAAGATAAATTTGAAGGCAGAAACTACCTACAAGGGTGATAGTATGCCCCTTTCAAAAGCATACTGCATAAAAAGTAAAGGCTAAATATTCCATTCCTACAGCTTCTTAAGCCACTTCTGATAGAAAAAAGTAAACTACATTTTCTATACTTTATGTCTTTGCTTTCACTAGGTCACCTTTAGAGTGTACTAAGTAGGCTACCTATCAATTTTTTTGCTTTATTTGCTAATATTTGCTTTGGGCTCCGCACAATTTAAGTTCAGCATAAACCTTTGTTATTATTTCCTATTAAACATCAATCTCAAACATCCAGAATGAAAGAGCAGCAAGACTAACAACAGATAATGTTATGGAAACTCTTCTTATGAAGAAGATAAGAGGATCTATTTGCACATCCTCAGCTAGAGAAAAAACACTACCCAGATTAAAGTCACCAAACTTCTCTGGGTAGCTCTTTTAAAGTGCCCTAAGATACCCTGTGGCCAAAATTAGGAAAGTATACCCAGCAGTAGACAGTACACCAACACAAACAAAACTGAATACTTGCAAACAAAAATATTACAGGAATGAAACAAAGAGTAAGAATCCTTTTCTCTACCTTTTACAGCAGTCTGCTCCATTAAGAAATAAAGGAATCAAGTGGGCACATTACAGATACTAAAACTTACCTTACTAAGTTACTACTAAATCCACACAACCCTAATTTCCTACAAGCAGGTGTGCTGGTAAGTTTGGTAACATGCAAAGGAAAAAAACTCAGACTGTACAACATGGAACAGATACCAGCATTAAAGACATTTCTAACATGCTAAAACATAAATCTTATTTAATTGCTTCTGCACACGTAGCCACAATTGTGCAACAGCAGGGACGTTAAGACAGTATGATAAAAGAGAAAAATATATTACCACATTTTCCAGAATGCCAAGTCAAATAAAAACACAAAACCACGGAGAATAAAGACAAAAAGTAGACCCTTTGTAACATGTACTTTCCCACAGGCTGTACAGCCACCTGTCTCTTGAATTTCTCCCCTTGATTATCTGTTTGAGAAGACATACACCAGCATAATATGCTACCACAGTCAATAATTTTCAGAGAGTGGGTAAGATAATATCACTTATCTAGCACCATCACACACTAGCCACACATACAATACTACCACCTCTTTCCTCCAGTACTACCAGGAACAAGGAAATAACATTCTGCAAGACCTTAGCTAAACTGAGGATAAAAGCTTACTGCAGATTATGAAATGCAGCTTTTCCTAGTACTTAAAAGAGTCTTTTAAAAAAAGACACTGGAGCAGAATTTGATTGACTGAAGCCTCTTTTGTGAATCTTGCGCAGGTTAGCCTAATTTCCTCATTTTATACTCCCTCAGAACACAATCACAATGCATATTCTTCTTGGAACAGGCAAAAGTGAAGAAAAGGTAGCTCTAAATTTCAGTGATGTGACAGTCCAGCCTCTGGCTTCTGACAAATGCAAAGATCTGCCTCGCTCAATCATTGACGTCAGTCCGCACCTCAAAAGCCAGCACGAATGCAATAGCAAAACTGATTTCTACTCGTTAATATTCCTGCACAGCCGTGCCCACAGAAGATGTGCAGGCTCTAATCTACTGTGACCAGGTGCCTGCTCCCGACCCTCGTAAGAAAATAACTGCTTTGGAGCTTAACATAGTAGGTACAAGATCTCCAGTACTGATGGTCTTGAAACTGTGTACACATAACCTGACATACCCTGACAATAGAAGAGCTATACCACCACACTTCAGCTACTTCACTCCAAAGAGGGAACAAGATATGTGACACCTTGAAGTCCTGGGGTCTAAACCCCGAGCCCTGAAGCAGGGTTGGCATATGGATGATGTCCACAACCAAGCGGGAAAGACCTTCTTGACTCATTTACACCCAAGGTCTAGCCAGCCTTGGGTGGGAACCAATTAGGAGATCACCACCAGGTGCCCTGCCTTCAGCATTAACATTGGGTGTCCCACCTGCACGCTAACAGCATAAAAGCTGCCTCTGCCTGCAGTGAGTGGGGGAGTTTATGTATGTAGTGATTATACTATGTAGGGGCTTCCAGTTCCTAGAAGGACCACCCCTTCCACCCCCCAACCATCCACTGTTGGCAGAGCCTCCAGTGATGGTGGCACATCAGTATGGCTGCCCGCAGAAGGAGGAATACATCCATAATAATGGCACCATTTTATGGTCATGGCTATGCCATTGGGATTGGACTGGGCGCTTTGTTTTTTTGTCAGTTTGCTCCTGTCTTCACTGCATCTTGCACTGTGAGTGAATATATCAACCTTTTTATTCTTTCAGTGGTTGGCCACCTCATCCCTCACATCCTCTGTGTATCATTTGTAATCAGAAGGAAAGATATGTCCTGTATGCAGTTTATTGATGATAACATAATTTCTATTGAGGTATGAGGTCAACAAAAGACAGCTTTGGCTGCAAATGTACATTCAAGTAATTTTATTGATAGAAAGATGCTCCCAAAAGTTCAGAGCATTTTTCCACCTTGGCTCCAGAGGTAAATCTTAGCCAGGTTCATGCTGTACACCTCCTAGTTTTTCTCCTACAGACACAACTGCTTTCTGCCTTCATCAGAAAGACACAAGTAGTATTCTGAAGGTAATAAAGTACTATAAGCCATCAATGCTAGTACATGTATTGCTTCTCTAGCCGCATCAAATGGCTGAAAGCAACCTTAAGTCTTGCCTGCCTGAACAGGGACTTACACTCTCAGCAGAATTTTCAAGCTGCTGCTTCTTAAGTAAAGCCATGGTACTAACACCTGACAAACACTTGGCTTCAATGTAATTTTTTGCTACCTCCTCTAAATTCTCTGCAGTTCCCTTTCTTGTCTCTGTTCTAAACCCTCAGTGTCTTGGTAACTCATTTATTGTGCTGCTCTGACAATATTTGTTTTTTCTACTGTTATAACTATACAATTTAAAAGAATTAATGAAACAGAGCATCAGTTTTAGTATCCTTAAAGGCTTATTGGTGATATGTAGAGGGTTTTCTTGTGGAGGGCAGTAGCACAAGGAAGAAAAGCACTTGGTTCAAGTTTTGTTTGATTCTCAGAAAAGGCTTAACAGCTTTACTTTCTTAGACTAGTGCACAGAAGACTCTTCAGGAGCTACACTTAACTGTTAAGGTTTAAGTGACTTCCTCTGCTGTCTGGGTCTTTACTTCTATATGCATGCCCAGCGCTTAAGAAAATTCACACCTTATTTGTAGCAGTAGCACTAGATCCTGGGACTACAGGCACGTTGGTCACTTGCACTGATAAGTAGTTATTGTCTATGAGGGGCCAAGCACCTTCCACTTTGCATGTCTGGAAGTGATCCTTAAAAGTCCTCAGATGAGGATCACCAAACAAGCCACAAAATAGGTAAATATAAGGAGTCTTCTTGCTGCTCTGATGATCTCTAGCTTCTCTGTGGCTATTGTAATTGCATGGCTCATGGATCACATCAAGGTTGGTGGGTGTGGGTCCATCTTTGGAACAATTTCTCTGACTCATGAGGTCGCTGATACCAAGCACTGCAGAATGGTAGACAAGGTTTCCACGGCATACTTTGGAATTGTGATAAGTACAGGCAAAGTATGCTCGCAGGGCCTTGCAGAACTCCAAATCAAAGCCTGCAAGGGCAGAGTTTAGATGTGACGTTAAGGATACAAAATCAGTGGTGCACTTCTGGATTCGACAAGGTGGTTGCAGCTGGCAGTCACCTAAGCACAAAACAGATGGCAAAGAGAAATCAAGCAAACATCTTAGACTGCAATACCCCATTCCACAATCACAAGTACTGTAGAAAACAACCTGAGGACAACTTAGAGTACTAACCCACCAGGAAAACACCACGTAATAGAGAAAAAGGGGTCAGGAGGCATAAAGCTAGTATATACAGACCATCTCAAAGGCTGAAATGGCCCATGCATAACTTAATCCATTACTTGGTATTGTTTAGATTAAAATTAAGAGTACTAACTCCTGCCAGGTATGAGCACAATATTACTTTAGGAAATGTGCATGTTGCTTTCCACGGATTCTCGGAACAGGGAGGGGTGAATGAACAGCGATTTTACTAAAATCAGATGACCTGACCCTATGACTTTTTTCACTACATCTATAAATATATAAAAGCGATCAAGCTAGCGATAAGTATTTTCAGAGAGTTACAACTGCTCAGATCACTTCCGAGTTGAAAACACAGGTCACGTTAGCAGGTATCTGCAGCGTACTAGGTATCTTCCACTCTCTCCTCACTTTCCAATCCGTCAAACAAATGCTGGCTCTACCTGAAGCAAAAACC
>NW_008625828.1:0-261 GCF_000691845.1 Merops nubicus
GCTCCGGCCTCCTGTCCCCGGGGCAAGGCAGGTGCGCGGTGCCCTGTGGGCATCCAGTTCCGCAGCTTTCCACGGGGCAGGAGGGCAGGGAAGGCTCCGCCGCAGGCTCCTTTCTCCACGCTCCATCTCCCTCGTGGCGTCTGCAGGAACGTGCAGCAGCGCAAGGGGACTTTCGCGTATGCTGATGCGCACTGAGTAACTGAATGCTAATCTGCATTGACTTTTGTGGGCCGTGGTGCACCTGAAGGTCTTGGCTTGTGC
>NW_008625828.1:283-862 GCF_000691845.1 Merops nubicus
CCCCCAGACCTCTCAGGTAGATCTAAGGATGTGAACTACACTGATTAGGAATAGCAATGATAATTCTAATCAACAATTATCGGGGAGCTGTGTATTTCTTTAGCCTCCGTCTCTATTTCTGGGCTGTGGTTGGAGAAGTGGCGAGGGGCTGCTGAACAGAGGCTCTAGTGACACTTTTACTATTGAAATCTACACAAGGTTTACTAGCTTCTGGGGAAACCCAGAGGCTTTGGGAATTTTTGTATTTGCTAGGTTGTAAACATTTTATTGGAAAGCAGCTCAGGGGAATCTGGTTTGCTTTCTGTGCTGCACTTTGTACACCAATATGTCAAAAAAGAAGTCCAGGTTTTTCTCTCGAAGGAAAATATACGTGTATGTGTATATATGTGTGCGTCATGTACATGAGCACACAAACGTTGCCAGTCCCACACTGCTGGCGGGGCTGATGGGCAGAGGACGTGTGCGGAACAAGGGCTGCCTCTGGTGCGGGAGAGCAGTCTCCTCTGGTGCGGGTCCTTCCATACTTCCTTTCCTTTTCCTGTTCTTCCCATACCCCTTCTCCTTCTCCTTCTCCTTCTC
>NW_008625829.1:0-2703 GCF_000691845.1 Merops nubicus
CATTCACGCGCCGTGGCACGGCTCTGCCACTCGCCCACTCCCCCCGCCTTGGCATTGCCTCCCAGAATGCTGTCCCCTTGGAGATGTGGCATCCCTCCCAGCCCAGCAGAACCCCCCTGCCCTCTGCAAAGCCCCCCCTCTCCCTCAAGACCCTCCTAGAGTTACCCCAGCTCTTTGGTCCTTTAAGTCTTCAGCGTCCCCTTCACCAAGGGAGGTGCCCGAGTTGATTTCAGTGCTGTGACATTTAGGAGACCAGGCTGAAGGACCCAAGGATGCTTGGTGAGCAGGGGGGCAGGTGTTGTCCAGCAGCAGATGCCAGCAACAATGGGCACCCCAGCAGGAACCCCGAGAGCCACCACAAAGGGCTGCGGGGGGCCCAGGCAAGGCTTCACCCTGGGGAGACCTAGTCACAGGCCGCCCAGGCAAAGCTGAGACGTGTGAATCGCTCCCGTTAACAGATGGGACGATTACGGCGTAAATTACTTGGGGTCTAACCAATAACCAGGTCATGGAGAGACTGATCAGCAGGCACAGAGCTCTGAGAAGTTAATTAAAAATAAGAAAAAAAAAAGTCGTAGGCACAGCCGCATGGGAATATTTGGTGGCGAAGAGCCCCAAGTCCAACAGTGCCACCTCCAGAAGTGCCCAAATCCATTTATCACCTCCAGTGGTGCCCAAACCTACCAGTGCCACCTCCAAGAGCAGTCCCAGCCTGGAGAGGTCCCCTTGTGCTCCCAGCTTTCTCAAAGCCCCATCCTTCCACATCCCACTGGGCAGCTCCGTTGTGGCAGAGCACAAACCATGGGGCTGCTCTGAATCCCGGGAGAGCCATCAGTGGGAAGGACCCCAGTGCGCCCGTGCCAGCACCCATGTTGCCATCACCACCGGTGAGCAAGACGTGTGCCTGCAAGAGAACCAGCTCCGTGCATTTGACTTTGTTCATGAAAGTTGGTCATATCAAGGTCCTTCAGGATGAGACCCCACCCCAAGGGTGGCAGGGCAAGGCAAACGCCGCAGAGTCTGTGACCCACAGACTAAGCACAGAGCATGGAACAGAGCATGTTCCTTTTGGAGGAACCAGGAAGGCGGCCGCACCGTCGGGAAGCTGCCAGGGTCCGCCAACGGCAGCTATTGACAGATGTCTGAGAGGACAGCGAATAATCCCGTCTTCCTCTGGGAGGATTCGGGTCGCCCTCGCCCTCGCCGGGGGTTTATCCATTGTCTGGATCTGCCGGCGGTTGTTATTTTTGGTCAGCGCTGCGTTTTGCTTGGCCTCACTGGCAGGAGGGAAATAGGAAGAAGAAGAGAAACGGGAGGAAGGCATCTTGGCCAGGGTTTGGTGGGAGGGGAGAAGACCAGTTCATCTTTGAGAGGGGGCAGTGGGGCACCCTGCAGCCCTCGGGGAGTCCAAGTTGGTCTCCTTCCAGCCCCACAGTGTTGCTGAGCACAATCATAACTCACCACAGCGATGAGGCTGAATGGCCCAGGCACCACAGCCTCCCCTGGTGCCCACGGGAATCACTCCCAGTAAGCCCAGTGGACCAGAGAGGCCTGAAAGGCTTTGGGGGGCCAGTCTGCTGCCCGTCTGCCAGCACCCCCTGCGCAGGCAGCAGTCAGCCCCAGCAGCAAACAAAAGCACCAGGGAGTTCTGGCAGGGATGGGCAAACCCTGCCCGCAGCCAGCACAATCTCAGGCCCTGCCTGGAGACCCACCTGTGCCTCAAGTCTGTCCGGATGAGCCAAAAATGCTGGGGGACTTGCATGAATGCAGGTCTCCAGCTTGCTCTGGCCTCCCCGGGGGCTGTGGACCCCTATCCCTCACGCTTCATCCCCAGCACTGCAGCATCCCAGGCAGCAGGCGAGCCTCACCAGCAGGTCACATCCTCCTTGATGGCTTGAGCTCTCCAGCACTGCAGGATGCAGCCCAGCCAGCCACCGGGACCCGCACCCGGCCCTCCAAGCCAAATACAATGGGCAGAGCTGGGGTAAGAGCCATCCAAGAGCTCCTAGGGAGAAAACACACACAACCATGCCTCAAAACTTTGTGCTTCTCCCCATCCACTGGGCATTGACTCAGGGAGCATCCCCGCTCATCATCCTTCAGTGAAGAAACTTTCCACCACCACCTGCTCTGCCTCCAAAGCGTGGAGACAATAAAAAGCTGCTTCCCTGCTCGGCTCCTGCAAGAGATGGAGGGCAGGCCACAAAACACCACCTCTCCCGAGCCCTCCCCGTGCTCAGCACCGCTTGTCATTCAAGCAAACCCCATGGCCTTTAAGCTGCCAAGGTACCAGAGCTGCTCCAGAATCGGAGTTCACTCGGCTCCTGCCCTGGAGCAAGGAATCTGAAATGCTGCCACTGGAAACGAAACAGAGCATCCGTCATTTTACTTGCCAGGAATATATCCAGCCCCCAAAAAAAGAAATACTGCCTGCTGAAGAGCCAGCAACAAAAGCCCTCGATTTCACCAGCGAAGCGCAGCCTGGCATCGGGCGTTTCCACACAATCCCGATCCTCGGCTGAATTCAAAGTCACCCAAAATAAAATGAGCATCCAAGTCAGGTCAGGGTCGGAGCCACCGTGGGGCCGGGAGGAGGGTGCCAGGTCACGGGACCCTGTCTGGGATACCAAAAGGACAACCCCATGGGTTTTGGGAAAAAAAAAAAAAAAAAAAAAAAAAAGGGCAGGGGGAGGAACAAGGGCA
>NW_008625829.1:2765-7931 GCF_000691845.1 Merops nubicus
CGTGGCCACTGCCAGCACCCTGTCCACAAGCCACCCCTGGCAATGCCGTTGTCACCCCCCGGCCATTCCCAGTCACATCCCCAGGAAAAGGAGCAGCGTGTTCCCAGCCAGCCCAGCCCCCAGCCCAGCCTGCCAACCCAAATATCTGCAAGAGGCGCTCCCTCCATGGGAACAGCGACTCTGCACTGAGTTCACATGCCCCAGCAATGCCTGATTAAACTCCCAAACTCCCCGGGAATACCCCTGAGGCTGTCTGAAGATAAGCTAGGAGCTAGGCTCCTCTCAGGAAATGCAGGAACTGGGAAAGAGCAGTGGCTTTTTTTCCCTTCTAAACCCCGGATAACTCAGCACAGACCTTGGCGCACTCCAGCTCGGGTGCAAGCGCTCACCCAAGCCGGGGCCGTGTGCCCCAGGAGCTTCCTGGGTCACCCCAGAGCAAGCCAGACCCCGCTGGAGGCGGCGGGGATGGGAACTGGAGAGCCAGGACAACTCAAGGTAGCACCAGCCAGCCGAGCGTGTCCTGCCAGGCTCTGCATGCCGAGCTGGAAGATGTTGTGCAAGAGGATGGTGCTGGAGACCTGGGCAGAGACAAAGCCAGCAGGTACCAGAGGATGAGGACACTTGCTGACGATTCCTTCAGGGCCTGTGATGCTCTGCAGATGCTCCATCATTCCAGAGCACTTCAGACACTGGTTTCATCAGTCCTCAGGTCTCCTGCAGCTCTCATCGCCCTTCTCCTCCCTTTTGGGTTCTCCATGACATGTAATTGTAATGCTAGACCCAGATCTCTCTCTCTCTCTCTCTGCACACTCAAGGGCAAGAGCAGTCAAGGTGGTGTGGTGCTCAACAGCTGGATGGATAAAAGAAGGAGATGATGCTCCTCCTTTTCATATATGATGGAACCCAGGAAGCAACCAGACCCTTGTCCTCTGGGAGCCTGGAGCCACAGGAAGGGTTTGCACCATGTCCTGGGTAACTGCAAGCCCAGGTGCACCCCAGGGTGAGCGAGCAAGAACAGCCCCATACTGCCTGCCAGGGCTTTGATGGCAACCAAACAGGATGTAAACAAGAAGTTCTACCTTCAACCAGGATCACAGACAGGGAAGACCTGCAACCAAACACACATCGTGCTCTCAAAAGCGCAAATGCCTCTGAGGCCAGAAGATCACAGGTAAGGCACCACACCAAGCTCCCCTTTGCAGGAGATACCTAACGGCTCTCTTGGTCCTTGTTGCTTCTTCAAGAACCAGCTCAAGAGGAAGAGGTTCCTTCTTCCCTAGGGAAGGATGGGGGAACTGCAGTTCTGAGCAACCTGATGGGAAGTCATTAGGAGAACAGCTCCCAGCAAACTGTTGGGACAAGAAATCCTGCCTCGAGGACATGGTGTCATGGTGGGGTGGGGTTGTAACCAACAAGGCCCTGCTTTTGTCTTTGACTGGATACCAGTCTGGCTGCAGAAAGCAACTGGACTGCTACAAAACCCATTTTTTCTGGATATCTCACACAGCCACAAGACCTTTCCATATATGAAGAGGGATTATAAGAAAGATGGGGATGGGGCTTTTACCAGGGCCTGCTGTGACAGGACAAGGGGTGATGATTTTACACCAGGGGAGGGCAGGTTAAGTTGGACACAAGAGGTGTTGTATGACAAAGATGGTGAGACACTGGAACACATTGATCAGGGAAGTTGTGGTGCCCCATCCCTAGAACTGTTCCAGGTCAGGTTGGATGGGGCTTTGAGCAACCTGCTCTAGCAGGAGGTGTCCCTGCCCATGGCAAGGGTGTTGGACTGGATGATCTTTGAAGGTCCATCCCAACCCAAGCCATTCTCTGATTCTGTGGCAATTTAACCACCAGCACTGTGCCCTATTGAAAAAGAACAAGTGAGACAGGTCAAGTTGGAGGTCTCATAGAACCAGCCAGAGGACAGTTGGAAAGCAGAGCTGGGGCCCTGGGAAGAAGCCAAGCATGACACAAGTCAGGATGGGGGTATCCTAAGATGAAGAAGCTGCAGGACACACAGCAAGAAACACAGAGGTTTGATCTGCATGTGGCCTCAAGGAGAGCAGCCATGGAATAATCCATCTCACAAGATGCTGCAACATAGAAGAAGATGGGGAAGTGCCACAAGGCTAAGCCTCGAGCATGGAGGAAACGCTGTGTGGTGGGAGCTGGAAAGGCCTTGATGAGATGAGCCTATCATGCTGGAGATTGGCTTTGAGGAGACTTGATTACACCCTTATGGACTCACTGATCCTTCCTGATCCCAAGCTCTGAGGATCTAGAAACTAGAAACTAGAGTTAGATATCAGTGCTCCTGCCTTGTTTCACTTCCCCAAAAGCTGAGGAACAAGGTGACAAGCTGCAATGGTGGGGAACAAGTTTGATGCACTTGTCACAGCCACACTTGTCATGTGGTGGTCCATCCCTTCCCCAGCCAGCCCATGGCAGGTTCAGAGCCCCCAGCCTCTTCCCAGGGACCCAGTGCTTAATAGGTCACCCCCTGCAAGAGAACAATCTTCCTCCCCCCATGCAGAAGGGTTTGACCCCATGTCTTCCTGAAACCAAACACCCACATCCCCATCTCCAGACAGCTCCTCCTGCTGCAGCACCAGCAAGCCCGAGATAGGAGGAATAAGGCCTCCAGCGCACAGGGCACCAAACAAAGGGTTGATGTCTCCACCACCCACTCTCAGCTTCCGCAATGGACATCCTCCTCCATCTGCTTCTTTCTCCAGCCCGTTCCATCTTCTCCCCCTCCCTCTTCCCCACGCTGGCACCACTGCACCAGCAACTCACACACCTTGCCCCTGGTGGCTTGCTCCACAGTGGCAGAGCCCAAGGGAACCTGAGGGATGAGCAGAGGCTGTGGAGCCAAAAGCTGGACAGGGAGCCCCAGCACTCTCCATGCCCTGGCAAGCAGAAGTGGTCTTGCAGGTGGTGGACTGAGGAGGAAACTTGTCTCTGTGGCTAGGATGGGCCACTGTCTCATTTTAAGGACAGTCTAGGATGCCTGCCTTTGCCTCCTGGTGTGTGGTCAGCAAATCCAAGGTGTGACTGAGGGCAGGGTGGGGGAATGCTGAACTCCCAAAGTGGAGGAAGATGTCAAGGCTTCACAAAGACCCATCCTTGGTGGTTTTTTCCTCCTTTGGTAGCTTTGGACATATTTTACATGGCACGTCCATGTTAAGAGTAGAAAAAAATTCCCCAGCACTTCCTGACCAGGTTCTCATTGAGCAGGGTGGCCTCCCCACACTTTTCTCCTACATGATGTGAAGCTGAACTTCAGCACCAGGAAGAGAAAAATCCTCCTTAAGGATTTTGCAGAGAAAGAAGCAATCCTTTACCCCCATGATGCATTTTAATGATGCATCAAAGCCAGAATCCTGTGCCAGGGCTCTCCCTGGGCTGCAGCCTTCACTGTCTCTTGGGGCCAAGGGAAGCGGCCGTCACCCATGGGGGATTTGGGGCATCTCTGGGGGATGGTTGCAGGCATCCTTGTGTCCCTGCGGTGGGCAGGCCCGCTTCGGCTCAAGGGGTTTAAGCCGAACTAGTGCAAGTCCCTCCTGCAGACCCCCAAGGCGTAAGGCTCCCTGAGCTCTTAATGGGCTTACAGAGCTGCTGGGACCAGAGCAGGGGCTGGGGGGGACTTAATGGCTTCTCCGGCCGGCAGCCCCCCGCGGCACTGCCAACGCCGGCCGTCCCTGGCACAGCGAGGGCCACCCACCAACCCCATCCCGGCTGGGCCTCCGTGGCCATCACCGAGCGCTCAGCCTGCTCCCACCACAGCCCAAAGCCCACGTACCCTCCCTGCATCACCCACGAGGTCAACGGTGGATGAATGCGTGTCCCCCGTAGCCCTGCAGCAGATCTATTCCCACCACCCCTGTGACAGTGGCCCCTGGCATCTCCAGGGGAGAGCAGAGGCATCAGGAACCGGGCTCGAGAACTGGGGACGGGAGTGTGTGCCACCCACCCAGCACCCGGCTGGTGAGGGTGAAGGGGCTGGCGCATCATCCCACACCATCCCTGGGAAAACCTGTTTTTCCACACTTGTATCAAGCACAGGGGACAGGGAACGATGGAATGGGGCCATCCAGGGAAAATCCTGCTGGAAAGCAGCACAACCCCATCCCCGACAAGCCCGACCAGCAGCCGCGCTCCAGGAGCGACAGCTCTGCCTTCCTGCTTCAACATATCTTGGGGGCTTGGATTGTAGTGCCTTCGGGTATTTTCAGAGAGGAGATATATTAAAAATTAAAGCAAAAAAATATCCCCAAAACCTGGGTACACAACCGAGCTCCTGTGATTTCCATATCAGCTGCTGTACGTGCACACGGCATGGAAAAATCCTTAGGAAATTTCTGCTAAAAAATTAAAGAAAAATAAAAGGAAACCCACAGAAGGCTGAGCTCGCCGGACACAGCTCGCCAGGAGGGGCTGACAGAGCTGTTACGGTCTATTGGGCCAATAATCCACAAACTAAGACGGATTTATTGTACATGGCAGATCGTAACAGCTCCAAAGAAACCATCACTGTCTCCCGGTGCTTAAAATTCACTTTCTTGGGTGAAAAAAAAGGGCCAAAATATGGCTTTACGAGATAAGATGCGTGGTTGTACCATTCTCTGACAGACAGAAGCCTGTGCAAACACATAGATGGTTTTTTTCCTGATATATAAATAAATAAAATATCTCCTTTTCCAAGGCAAGCGCGGCTGCACTACCCGGCTCGGAGCGCTGTCGTTACCACTGGATTACCCGGCTTGGTTTCACCTCCGTTAGCAAGATGGATTTGCAAGGATGTTTTTTCTGCCCCAATATTACCGTCCAAACGCAGGGGAGATAAAAATTAAATCAATCAATGCCAACTGGAGCTCCTGCACCCCTGTGGCTTGCTGGGATGGGTGGATTTGGGTCTCGTCTCCTTGGAAGTGAGATGCTGGCGCGGATGGCAAACCCAGGATGGGGGGATATTGAAAAAACAAATCACTCACAACAATAATAATAATAATAATAATAATAAAGGGCCGGGTCAGCGCTCTCCTTTGCAGCTTTGTTTCTGGGTGGGCAGGAGCCTTGGGCAGTGCAGAGGAGCAGGACCAGGAGCGAGACCAGCCCGACCCCAGCAGTAATTGTGGCGTCTGTCCACACCCCTGCGAC
>NW_008625829.1:8337-8589 GCF_000691845.1 Merops nubicus
CCCAGCCGGCGCTGCGCCAAGGGGGGAGGCCGGGCTCCCGGGGAGGGGGCTGCGCACCCACAATGCCCGTGGCAGCCCAGAGCGAGCGTCCCTCAGCAGGGCAATGCTTGGGAGGATGACGGCGCTGATGTGTCCCCCCGCCCCAGCATCGCGCCTGGACGATGGCAACACCACGTGCTCGCCCTGCCCGCAGCCACCAGCCCCCTTGCTGCACCCCAAAACCATCCTGGGGGGTGCAAGCAAGCAGAGTAG
>NW_008625829.1:8717-9354 GCF_000691845.1 Merops nubicus
GTCTCAGAGCAATACGCTCGGGCAGAAATGGGTGCAGAGAGGGAGCTTGCAGGGGTACCCTGGCTCCAGTTCCTCCCGGCAAGCAGTGCAGCTGGGCTACGATGTGCCAGGACTGGCCGGGTGGCTCCAGGGAGGGAGTGGAGCCGAGTAATTAGAGCAGGAGGCTGTGAGTCAGCAAACGATGCGTAACCTCACCGAGGTTGACAATGAGGCAAAAGATGGCAGTTTCGACCGAGAGCGCCCGCTGAAAGGGCACATTTAGATATGCAAGAAGCAGCAACTCCCAACAATCGCAGGGCTGGCGACCCGCTCCACAAACCACGCCGCGCCACAGCAACCGTCTGGCTGCCAAAGATTCAACGCCTTTCTCCAAAATCATTGCTAATAAAGACGCGGCCGGTCAGAGCCCAAACCCTATGGGAGCAAGGTGGCAGGGACTGCTTCCAAAACACAGCGTTCAGGGGGGAAGACGACGGGTAGACTCTCCCCCCAGCACCCCAGGCTGCCTGGAGAGCAGGATTTGGCTGCTGACCTTGCTCCGGATGCCCTGGAGAGGGGCAGCTGGCGGCTGCGATCCTCCCAGCACACCAGGGATGGATGTTAAGGGTGAGGTATGGCTCGGAAGCAAACCCCAGCT
>NW_008625829.1:9385-9591 GCF_000691845.1 Merops nubicus
ACAAGCTGGTCCCCCCTCTTTTTAGAGGCGTCCATCAGGGTTGTAGGCGAGGAGAGTTTAATTAACCCCGGAAAGCAATCGTTAAACGGCCAGCCCGGGTAATCGATGCGGAAGGGGCAGCTTGCTGCCGAGGGACCATCTGCTCCGGGGAGGGATGGCTGCTCCTCGTTCCCCCCCCGCCGCCCTTCGCCCCGCGCCCGCCGGGA
>NW_008625829.1:9622-13497 GCF_000691845.1 Merops nubicus
CCCTTCGCCCCTCGCCTGCCGGGAAGCTGCCACAGGGCAGCTGGTTTGGGGGCCCGATCCTCAGCTTAACACCGCAGGGTGGGAGCTGTGTGGCGCAGGTCCCTCTGCCACCCGCCTCGACCCTCGCTTCCCGTAAAGCTCCAGGTCCCTGAGCCACGTGATTTCCCACATGTCACAGCCCCCCCACCCCCTCCCGGCACAAAGCCTGGCTGGGGGCCCCCGCCGGAGGGTCTCGACAGAGCATGGCAGCCCCAAGATGCAGCTGAAGGAGAGCTGGGAAGGGATGTGACCAAGCAGCCTCCTCACCCCGTGGCTAATTTCACCTGTGAGATGTTTGGGGTAGTCTCAGCCTTGAGGCCACAGGGGGTGGGTGTTTTTTGGAGCACCCAGCCCACTCGACACTTACAACCAGGCTCCCAGGGGAATACCCAGAGGGGTGCTCTCAGCATCCCAGCATCACCCAGGATACCAGTTGTCCTGTAACAGAGCACCACGTTCCTTCCCATGCCTGCCTGTTCCCAGGATGCCCCACAGCAGTCCCAGTGGACAGGAGCAGCAGGGACACCACGCTAAGGGACCCAGGTTCAGCTTTTCATGCTAGTCCCCATCCCATGGCCATCCCAGCATGAGTGTGCACAGAGGGGTCAGGGAGAAAAGGGGCTTTTCCGTGCCCAGGAAAAGAGCTGCTAGCATTGCACAGCATCTGCCCACACTCCAGCAACAGCCTGTGCACCCTTCAACACCCACCTGTGCCTTCAAACTTCACAGGTAGCCCTGGGCCCTTCTCTAACCCCATACGTCCAAATTTCTCCTGAACTGCTTTTAATTCCACCCAATAAATAAATAATGCCAGGTGCTCAGGGACAGTGGGGCTGAGTGGTGTGCAATCGCTCCCCAGGGACCCAGAAGCTGCTCCGTGCTCCAGGGCACCAATTCCAGCTCTGGGATGAGGTCCCTGGGCAAGTTTGGCATGGGTGCATGGAGACCTCTGCCCCCCCCATCATGGCCACCCCCCAGGAGAGCTCTGGAGCATAACTGGGGACACAGCCAGCAGCAGCATCCCGGGGTAAAGCCAGCCAGGGGACAAGAGCAGGATTTGTCCTCCAGGATGAGACTTGGCAAGACTGTAGCACCTCTCCTCCCTCTCCTGTGAGGAGACCTTCTACCATCAACACACCCCACTCAGCTCCTGGCATCAACACATCCCAGGAAGCCCACGGGGACATGGCATGGGCATGACATCCACTGGGGGACACAGAGAGAGCCCAGACCCTTGGTCGGGAGCATTGGTGATGCAGATAATGGGCATGGAGCCACAGGCATCCTCCACCTGGTCTGGATCTGTCTGACACCCCTCATGAGGAGAAGGGGCATCCCTGAGGAGGAGGAGGAGGAGGGCTGCATCCCATGGAAGGATGGGAAACACCACGAGGAGCCCGATGGTGTTACTGAAGCAGGTGCTGTGGCAGGGAGAGCCTGAGGGACAAGGAGGGACATAGCATGGCCCTGGCGCCAGCAGAACGTCCTCTCCTCCTCCCCTGGCCTCCCCGGGGCAGAGGGGACAGTGCAGCTGCTGCCATCCAGACACAGGCAGGGTGACAGATGGGTCCCCTGAATGGCCGGGACCAGCAAGGTTCAAGGTGACCTGCGAAGCACCAAATGTGGTCTTGCACCCTTCCTTGTCCTGGGGCTGGAGACTCCTTGGGCTCCTCTTTACCACCTCCTTCTGCTGACCTGGACCTGCAGAGCCCCAGGGAAGGGGAACACGTGGTTCTTCCCACTCTGACACCAGCAGCTCAGCTGGAAGGGGATGGTGCCATGGGCACAGGTACCAGCTTGGGGGTCACCTCAGGTCCAGGAGAAGGTCCTGGTGGATTCAGTTCCTGGCCTTCAACAGCTGCCAGGAGCACCAGGACAGCAGGGTCAGGCTCTGGCAGGCCAGGCAAGGGCTTGCCAGCACATCCCACCACGCCTCAACTCCAGGGGAATGCTCAGAGGGATGTTCTTGGTGTCCCCACACTGCCCAGGGTACCAGGGAGCAGCAGGGAAGACCCCTGGAAGAGCTCGGCTGCAGGAGGGAAACTGAGGCAGGGAAGGGCTGGGATGCCCCACACACACGGGGTGCCAGCAAAGGCACCCAGAGCCAGCTTTTCCTGCTGCCCCCCATTCTGTAGCCACCCTGATACGAGTGCACACCGAGGAGGACAAGGAGCAAAGAGGGAGCAGGAACAACCCCCCCCCCAGGCACCCTCACCGGAGTGTCCCCTCCCAGCAATCTCAGGAAGGACCCAGCCCCTGACGGCCTGTTGGTCACCACTGCTGGATCCCACCTCACAGGCAGTGAAATATCCAAGCAAGCAGTGGCTGTACATGTCCACATCACCCCAGTGTAGGATCTGCTCCCCCAGCTGTGGGGCCAGTGCTCAGCCCGCCCCCACCAGGGCTTGACCCCTGAGCTGGTGCCCAGCCCCTCAAACTGGACCTTAACCCCAGAACCAGGGTTCAGCCTCCCCAGACCGATGCTCAGTCCCCAAGACAGTGCCCAGTCCGCTGGTGCTGAGTGAGTGCTCAGCCCCCTACACTCATGCTTGACCGCCGAGCTGGTGCTCAGCACCCTGAAACTGTGCTCAATCCCTGAGCCAGCACTTAGACCCCAAATTGGTACTCAGGCTACTGAAGCAGAGCCTGATCCTCAAGCTCAGAGGATCCCCCTTAAAATGGTGCTTCACCCTCATGCTGGTCCTCATACCCTCAAAACAGTGGGTGACCCTCGTGCTGGTGCTCAGTCCCTCGAAATGGTCCTCAGCCTCCCAAAGCAGTGCCTGACCCCCAGGTCAGTGTTTAGCCCTCCAGAATGATGCTTGAGCACTGAGACAGTTCTCAGCCTCCCCAAAATCGTGCTCAACCCTTATGCTGGAGCTCAGTCCTCCAAAACGGTGCTTGACCCCCAAGTTAATGCTCAGCCTGTCAAAACGGTGCTCAGCCCCCCAGCCCAGTGCTCAACCCCCCCAGGTTGCTGCTTGACCCCCAAGCCAGTGTTCAGTCCCCCAAAACCATGCTCAACCCCTAGTCTGGTCTTCAGCCCCCTAAAATGATGGTTGATCCCCAAGTCAGTGCTCAGCTCCCCCAGAAAGGTTCAGTCCCAGTGCAGGGTTCAGCCCTACTGGGAGGTGCTCAGAACAGGGCTCTGCTTCACCCCATGGGTGCAGGGGAGAGGTCTGGGCTCCCCAAGCCAGTGTTCAGTCCCCCAAAACCATGCTCAACCCCTAGTCTGGTCTTCAGCCCCCTAAAATGATGGTTGATCCCCAAGTCAGTGCTCAGCTCCCCCAGAAAGGTTCAGTCCCAGTGCAGGGTTCAGCCCTACTGGGAGGTGCTCAGAACAGGGCTCTGCTTCACCCCATGGGTGCAGGGGAGAGGTCTGGGCTCCCAGGAGAGGAATTCCTCCAGGGACAGCCCTGTCCCAGGGAAGACAAGGGATGAGGACACGGCTGCACCAGGGTCACCGCTGCCCACTGCCCCCACAGATGGCCAGTCCAGTTCCCTCCCAGTACATGTACTGGTTCCGTGGTCCTTCAGAAAGGCTTTCAGAAGGTCCTTCAGCCCAGAGGGGGTTCTCCCCAACTCCCTCTGACCCCCATCTCAGCATTTGCCTCCATCACCAAGGGGATATGGGAGCACCACGGCAAGGAAGTCTGTCCCCTCCCAGCTGCCTCTGGACACCCCATGTCTTGGGGGGGTCCCTCCTGTCCCTCCTTCCTAGCACTTCCCAGGGGAGCATCGCCATGGGGGAAGACAAGACTGCTGGGCTCTGCCAGGAGCCCCCCACCCCACCCAGAGGCAGAGGGTCCAGGCAGAGGCTTTATCACCTGAATACT
>NW_008625829.1:13540-13756 GCF_000691845.1 Merops nubicus
ACAGGATGCGGGCCAGGATGCTCAGGTGGGACAAGAGCATGTGGGGAGAGCTGTGGGCGGAGGGGGGGTTCCCCAGTCCCACCAGCCGAAGCTGCAGCCCCGCAGCCCAGTCCCAATTATTTCCAGGATTAGGCTGGCTTTGATTTACTAAAATGTGTCCCCCCCAAAAAAATCCTGTCCCCATCACCTGCTGCCAGTTTTGGCCCCCTGCACTCA
>NW_008625829.1:13857-14868 GCF_000691845.1 Merops nubicus
CACAGCCCACATCAGTGCCCTGTCCCCCCACCCCTCCCTGCCACCCCCCAACCCCTAAACGAGCTGCCACATGCATTCATTCCATTTTAATCTTCACGGTGCATCAGCATGGGGGAAAAAAACCAAACAACACCTTTTTTTCCTTTTTTTTTTTGGGTCTTAATCTTTACCTGGGGTCATATTTACTAATCCTCTCACTAATCCCCCAACGCCTTCGCAAAGAAAAACGCCCCAGTCCTCTGCCAGCCCAGGATGCAGCGACCACAGCCTGCTCCAGGGAGCACCCGGAGCCCCCAGAGATACCCAGACCCATGGGTCTCACAGGTTCACCACCCAAAGTGGCTTCGTTTTTTTCCCCAGTGAGGTGGCCAAGATGTTTGTAAACGCTTTTTCATTGACGAAACCCAAAATGAGGATGAGGAGGAGGGAGGCGACGCAGCGGTGGGGGAATTGTGGGCACGCCGGGCAACGGGGGCAAACTGGTGGGCTCAATATTTAGGAAATATTTAGGGAATGGATGAGAAACCACCTCAGAAAGGATTTGGTGGAAAATCATTCACCATGGGCTTGCACCCCAATGTGGCCGAGGTGCACAGGGACCCCAGGGAGCGTCCCCCTCCACTGGCCTCCAGCTCGCTGGACACGGAGGACCCTAAAACACCATGGTGCCGGGGTTGTGGGTAGCAGTGCTGCTGTTCCCTGCCTCAGTTTCCCCATGTGTAGAGACCACAGGTCAACCTCTCTCCCCAGGATTCAGTAGGCACAGGGTGTCCTTGAACCACCTCAAGGTCATCAGTGGTGCTTGGGGTCCATGCTTGGGAATCACTCTGCTGATGAGGGGGACAGGAGGTCTGCAGAGTAAGGGGGAGAACGGTTCTATTGGATGGGGTGACCCGGATCCCTGTAGACTGGGGGAACACAGGGCTGTGTGGAAGTGGGGACGGGGGGAGCTCAGGGCATTGGACATGGGAGGGTGCGTGGAGGGACGAGGTGAGATGACCGGTGGGCAGG
>NW_008625830.1:0-6085 GCF_000691845.1 Merops nubicus
CTGTACCAGGAACATTTCTAAAAGTGAAATTATGCCTCAGATACACATACAGGTACCCCAGCAAGCCCTTAATCCTATCAAGAAACAAATTTGCTAGCATTCTAATCAAATAGTAGGTCACAACATTCTCGGTCACTTTAAACGATACAATCCCCAGTACTTGCAAAATCAGGAACTTTACAAACAGCATCTTTCCTTACTTTTTGATATATTTTTCACACACCACAATTAAAATTCCTCGAGCCCTACGTTGGGCACCAATTAATTCTGTCCCGGTTAGAAGGCAGAATTGTGTCCCACCTCCCTTATCCCTTAGTTCTCCCAGGTAGAGAGGTAAACAAAGGAAGGCAGGGGTAATGAAAGCTTTGCACCAATTGAAAAGTTAACAAAATGAAATATATTATTCAACAGGGAACAGAAAGGAAGAAGGGTAGGGGTTTAACAGGATGAAGGGATTTTAGTAACAACAAAGCAAGGAAGGGTGAACTTCCAAAAATACAAAACCCAGGCACTGTGCTGAGGCTCACCAGTGCTGAATCTCGCTGGATTGAGGTGGATGCACAATCTTTGGATGTAGATGGAAGCAGGGAACGAGTCTGTAGATCAGGCCCAGGTCCCAAGATGGCCACGGCCACGTGCAGCACAGAGAACCACAAACAGCAGCAGAGCAGCGTGTCTCCGGGCAGGATCCCAGCAGAGAGGAGAAGAGGAAGAGAAGAGGCGTGTCTTCTCTCCCTCTTTATAGACCCCAGCAGGAAGTCCCGAAGACAGGAAGAGGGGAGTGGGAATAGAACAGGTCTACGCCCCTTTCATTCAGGCTTGCTCCTGGTTTTAGATTTCAGATCTCCACCCACCAGGAGCAGCAGGTTTCAAACCATTACACCTAAGAACATTAATTCCACAATAGATTTATTCTGAAATGATATTAAACTCAAAATGTTTCCATCCCACTTTCCCTTCTAAAAGCACTACCTTTCAGTTTGAGTCTCTTTTTTGGGTTCAGGTTTGACTGTTTATTTTCCATTTGGACAGGGGGTTGCCTAGACATTGCTCTTGGTTGATGACCAAGGGTTAATGATCCTCTTGCTACCACAGCAAGCCTAGCCTTGGAAGTGAGTTAAGTCTAATCTCTCAGAAGTGCCTTCAAATCCTTCCCCTCAACAGCAAATACTCTGGCATCATCTATTGGTTTCTCGTTATTTTTTGTTGCTTCTTTTTAATGTTTTCTTTCCTCCTTATATGTGCTCCTTCTCTCTTCTCCTGCTCTTCCTAGTATCTGTAGTAAAACAGATTCCCAGCTGTAGTTTCCTTTTTTTGTCTAGTGGCTCATTTGAATCCACCTTAGTATCTCTGGGTTGCTCTTCTAGTGTTTGCTATTCTTCTAATCAATGCCTCTCATTTAAAACTAAGATGTTCTCAGAATTGTCTTAAGAGTTTCTTTGTCTGTTGTGAACAAACAGCTAAGTATTCTGCCACCTTTTCTGAAGATCTATTGTCCTGCTGCCTATCGGTACAGTGATGATTTAAAAGACTCAGAATGTCAGACAAAAAGCCAGAAAGAGTATAGCTAGCCAAAGAAATACTTAAAGGAAACATAGTTAAATATTATTTTGTTAGCCTGATACAGGGCATGACATTTTTGGAGATTAAAGATGTTAAATGGATTTTGGTTCATGGCAAAACATTTTGTTAAAACAAACATTTGTTAAAGCAAAACAGTAATTCTAATAGATACCTAATTGTGGTCTTAGAAACTAATACTGAAATAGATCAGCTTGGAAGGACATTCTTTCATCTGTCTACTACTGCAACTGGGGAGTATACTTGCTATACAAACTGTAAACAACTGTTAAGACTAATGTTCAATATTATCCCTTCTAAATGGGCCTTCCAAGTTTGTTTTTCTTTTTTAAATCCAAAAGTATTCTACTTCTGCTCTACAATTCCTCTCATTTCATTTCAATTAAAGTAAAGTTGAGCAGTAAGGCATTTAAATGTTATTTAATTTGAACATCAGCATATTACTAAGACAGGAAAGAAGGACCTCATACAGAGAATATCCTGCCTCCAGCATAAGATGCTATTATGAAAAGAATCCTGTAAAATTATACATAAATGTCTTCCCAGTTTAAAATGATTTAAAGATTTTTTAAAAGCAGTTAGTTTTCTATCATTTTAAATTCTGTTATGTTTTAATCCAACAGAACATTTGAAACTTCATTTAATAACCTATTTGCTTTATCATTTCTAAATCCCTCAGAGTTTTTTTCAGAATGTTTTGACTTTAATATTTCAAATTATCTCATCTGCCTGGAGAAAAACAGTAGCCTCTAAGGTAACCAGACCTAATGCATTTATGAATGGGCAAATTAATTTCAACACATTAAGGTGAACTTGGGAACTACCTGCAAGGTGAGTACAATATATAGCATGAAGGAAAGGTTTTCAACTATTTGGATTCCAGTACTTCCTACTAGCTTTGTGGTGGAAGCATTTTATTGCAGCTGAGGTACTGCTATAAGAAAGGTCCAAAGAGCAAGAAACAAGTTACTAACCTTAAGTAATAGAAATCAGATATTGCCATTGCTTTCTGTGTGACATACAAGACCAAATGGAAATTTCAGTGACTTCACACTAGGCAAAGTGTTCTCTAGGTGAACGAGTTACACTGCTGTTTCTTGCTCTTGACACCCATTCTTTTTAAAGTTAATTTCAGTCATACACAAGACTAAACAAAATGAAGAAACTGGGACAAACACCATCTACAAACTGCAGATATCACAATATCCATTTGGTTTCTTCTGTAATACTCTTGTGCACATACCAGGTAGCTGAAGAAACAAAAATATATCTGTTTGCAAATTTTCTGCCTTTTCGTTGTTGCTTTTAGGGAAACATACAGTTTAACCCAAACTTTAATTATTCACGAGATAATTGTATTGGGCAATTTTCTTTCTCTACAGTTGAATCCTCTAGAATTGAAATATTACTATGTTTCCATTCAAGCTAGTTTGGTAGGAGTTCTAAACTGTTCTGAAGCTTATGATATAGTGCTGTGTGGCTCATTATCCTCTTCTACATCTCTAGTCAGCCATATAGCAAAGACAGAATCCATAGACTCAGAATAGAAATTGGAGGTATAAGTCGCCATAACTAAAACTCCCATGAAACACTGGTAGTTCAGAGGGACAGGCTTCTAATATAATCTTAGACTTGACATTCTATCTCGTTTATCAACATTTTTCAAAATCCATTGAATTCTGCAAAATACAAGTTGTGTCTTACTTTTTTTTTAATCTGATGCATGCTAAAAAAAAAAAAAAAAAAAAAAAAAACCACAAATGGCAGTACCATTCCTCTTTTCAGATCAGTGGTAGTGCAGATCTCTCTCTTGTCATGTCTTCTTGTGCATCTTTTCCAAATGAAAGGAATACAGTATCATTTTGTTTATTCACAGCATATTTTACACAACAATATAATTAACAGTTCATGGTTAATTTTATCTAAGGCAGCTGCAAGACCTAAAAAAATCATTTTGAAGACTTAACTCACTGCTATTGCCAAGAGGAGTTACACAAGCACTTGTAATTGGTCTGGTTGATATGGAGTTAATTTTCCCCATTGCAGCCTTCATAGTGCTGTGCTTTGTATTGGTAGCTGGAGAGGTGCTGGTAACACATCAGTGCTTTGGCTACTGCTCAGCAGTGCTGACACGACATCAAAGCCATCTCTCCAACATACCCTCCTCACCAGTAGGGTGGGGATGGACACGATCTTAGGATGGGACACAGCCAGGATAGCTGACCCAAACTGAACAAAGGGACTTTCCAAACTATATGACATCTGCTCATCAATAAAAGTTAAGAGAAAGGAGGAGGAAGTGGGGACATTCATTATTTATGATGTTTGTCTTCCAGAGCAATTGCTACGCATACCGAAGCCCTGCTTGCCTGGAAGTGGATGGACATTGCCTGCTGTTGGGAAGCAGAGAATAAGTCTTTTATTTTCCTTCACTTCTGCATGTGTCCTTTGCTTTATTAAACTTCCTCTATCTTGACACATGAGGGGTTTTTTTTTCTACCTTATTCTTCTCACTGCCTGTCCTGCTAAGGAGAGGAGTGATAGACCAACTTGGTGAGCACCTGTGGTCCAGCCAAGGTCAACCCACCATAACAATAAGCCATTGCAGTCCTCCTGTATGTATGTGCTGATTAAGGTTAATTATTTTAGGAATTAGCAGAGATTGGGATAACTATCTATACCAAGACATTATTTCTTTCTATATAGTCCCTCTAGAGAGAGGTTGGGATCTTGATTTATTAACAGGAGTTTTAAAAAATGCTGCCTGTTTCTCTTGGAACCCAAGAAAAGCTTAAGGCATCACAAATTATGAAACACAAACTGGACGAAGAAATACTGGCAAAAACACCAGCAGAGCACACTCTGCATTTGTATTCACCAGTTAGTCTTCACCAAGTAGCAAAGAAAAAGCATCTCTCAATAATTTGGTTCAAGGTCTGCTGAAAATCTTCACTTATTTCTACATGAAAAATACAAGAATTGCCTTTTTTAGCAATAGCCATTTGAAAGGAAGCTTCTGTATATTAGTGTTTAATCTATTTTTCTTACAAAAGAGAAAGATGTTTAATATTGCAAAATCTGCTTGATCCATCCAGCAGAACTATCAGCAGAGAGAGCTATTATATCTTATTCCATCCCATTATCACCAGATTGGTGAATCCACTTTATTACTATATGGTATGAAGCACAAATTTCATCACTAAAAAAGACAAAGATGATCCTCAAAGCTATATCATGAACAAAGGATATTTTCTTTCCTTTGTATATCCATGATCTCTCAGTTTAGAAATTCAGCTTGATCATATACAGGTTTTAGTCCACTGAATATTCCCTGTGCTCTCGTTATCACCATGAAATGCTGTAGTGTGCCTTAAAATTTGTCACCACAGAAGTGAAGTAACATAAACATTCAGTCTATGTAATTCCATGTCCACTGACATAAAGCACAGACATTAAAGGATACAACAAGCTCATCATCTTCATTGCTTTCCTTTTTCAAGTTCACCCTGAGATTTACCTTTTTTTTTTTTTTAAGAACTTTTGCTAGATTCACTTTTAGTCTTGGTTGTCAACAGTTACTTCCATTCCTCTATTTTGCAGTAAAATATTATGTGTCTGTGTTTCTTACTATATCAAATATAATTAACTGAATTATTCTGAAGGTTTGATATTCCTGGTTCTTCTCATCTCCTAGGGAACAAACAAGGCAAGAAGCTTAATTACACTGCTTAGAATGGAAAGGCAAACTTGTTCAAACTCTCTAAGTGTATGGAGATACATCTTCACAATGTTTCTGTTTAGTTGATTTTTCAAAATGATCCCTTTTAAGTAATATATTTTTATCATAAAAATTTCCCTCAAAATTGTTAAAAGATATTACTAACGCAGGGTGTTTGTTGCCTGTATGTGACAAATGATCAGTAACCTGATTTTGATGTTGTTCTGTCTGCCATTTGACTGCAAATACTGCAAGATCCAGTCCTATATTTCACCTTATTTCCATAAGGAAAGAAGCTTTTAATCATGTTATTATCTCTTTTCCATTATATTCTTGAAAAGTTCGTATGTTAAGGGACTATGTCAAATTTGTTCCACATGCATGTTATCTACAATGTTTCTTTGGACAACAGAGGAAACATAGGAAAGGAGACAGAGGAAAGGAAAGAGTAGACTAACTATGTCTGTCCACAGAATCTTTATCTAACTTTACATCTTGAAGGTTTTCCCTGTGCTGCTGTTCTGAATGAATTGGAGACAGGCAAGCCCATGTGGATCTGTGACTATATGTACCTCTGAAATATACACACATGCTTAAACAGAGAATGCACTGTGTAGAGTTTACATGGTCTTCTGCTGACCACTTGCCCAATATAGAATGATATTATCATTAACAGGCTAGACCAGCAGCCAAACTCCTCCCTCCACTACCACATCACACACCAGAGATCCAAAGTGCCAGACAACCAGGTAGAGGAACAAGTTGTCACGAACCAAGGGATGAAAA
>NW_008625831.1:0-1529 GCF_000691845.1 Merops nubicus
ACAAACAAACAAACAAACAAAAGCAAACCCTAACCAAAACTCAACCAGTGGCAAAAAATTACCATGGTGGTGGCATTTGCCATGCAGAATATTTTTTAGAAATAAATGTAATAGGTAGAGCTGGTCTTAGAGGAAACGGTTGGATGAGGTTAGCTCACAGCATTGCTACCTGCGCTGCTACAACTAAGTGGCTGTGCACACAGACCTGTCTATATGCACACACACTGGTTCTGAGGTCTCCGTCTCCCTGCTCGGTGAGTGGTATCGTTGTCCCTCTCAATCCTTAATGAATCATTTTTGCACGCAGAGCCATTAGCTCCGATTATTAAATAAGGAACAGACGGAACTTGCTGAGCAGAGCCAAAGTGATTTGTCCCAAGGTCACACAGAAAAGTCTATGGCTGAGCTAAGCCTGGCTGTCTCTGGAAAACAAATACATCCCTGTTTCCATTATCCCTTCCTGGCATGACAAATCCCCACTGGTGAATGGAAGGGCTTTATCAGACACACCACCAAGCCCAGGTATTGCAGTACCCCCGTCCCCCCTAGCCTCACACATACCCAGCTACCTGGAAAGGATCCTGCTGCCCTACAGTGCCCCGACCCGCTGATGCCCCAGCGTCCCCTGGAGGTGCACCCCACCAGCTGGCTTGCTGCCCCCCCCCAAGGGCCATGCTTGTCCTCCGGCAACCAGGGCACAGAGTCAAAGCAGGAGGGAAGGAGGGAGGGGAGAGTTCCTCCTGCATCCACAGGATTTCTGTGTGCAGCCCAGGGCACACAGATCCCCTCTCCCACCCCGCAGCATTACCTTGTCTGTGACAGGAATTGTTTCTTCCTATGGTGGTGGAAAAGTGGTCCTTTTGGTGGCAATAATCAAGACAGGTAGGGGTAGGCACCTTCTATTTTCAGCCACAGCAGAGACAGCATTCCTCACACAGACCTTCTGGAGCTGAATAATCCTCAAATGCCTCTGCAAAGATCACCAGCAGGTGAGCCCCACTCGGTTAGCATTGTCACTCCTCCAGCTAAGGGCACATCCTGTTTTCTTCTGATCACAGGCAAATGCTGAGGACCGAGTATCCTACCCCCGCGAACGCACGCACATACACACACGCCTTGCAACACAGTGTTCTCTCAGCATCGCCCAAGTCTCATTTGCAAGAGGCGTGAATGGTCCCTGGATTTAAGGGGGGAGGGGGGAGAAGGCGTGAGGAGGAGGAATAAATAAACAAACGATGAAACAACAGATTGGTCTTTGCTCTCAGCCACCACAGCCTTGGTTTTCCTAAATACTTGCTGCAGCTTGACCCACCTGCTTAAGTACCTCCGCCCCGCCCCACGTATGCACGGCAGCAGCCTCTCTGCCTTTACAAAGGGCTAACCCTGCATTCTGCCCTGCGAGGAAATCTCTCCAGATGCTCTGAAGGTTGCAAAGTCCCACTATAAACCCCCACTCCCCGCACTCCCCTTCAGCGAGAGAGAACGCGGCGATCGGTTCAGAACAGCATCATCGGATAGAAGGAAAAAAA
>NW_008625831.1:2109-2311 GCF_000691845.1 Merops nubicus
AGTTGCTTCGGGAGGGTCTGTTTAAAACCGAGTCGCGTGGAGGAGTTTACCCCTGCGGTCCCGGAGGCCTTTGGCTAACCGGCTCCGCCAAAGTTTCCCGTCCCCCCGGGGCCACGCTGCCGAGCCCGGGCGCTCCGCTGCCGCACCCGCGGGGGGGCCGAGGGGGGCCCTTTGCACCGGGAGAGCACCGGGCTACAGCGCA
>NW_008625832.1:0-285 GCF_000691845.1 Merops nubicus
TTGTGAGCGGGGGAGTGTGGGGGGGTGTGAGAGTGTGTGTGTGCACCAGCCTGCAGGAGGGTGTCCTGTTGGAGATGGGTGACACGTGGTGTCCTCAGAGGTCTGTACTGCTACCAATGCTGTTTAATGTCTTCATCAATGGCATAGGCGGCAGAATCGAGTGCACCCTCAGCAAGTTTGCAGATGACACCAAGCTAAGTGGTGCAGCCGACAGGCCTGAGGGATGCCATCCAGAGAGACCTGGGCAGGCTTGAGTAGCGCGGCTGTGAGAGCCCCCTGAGGGTC
>NW_008625832.1:518-2704 GCF_000691845.1 Merops nubicus
CCCACCCACAGTGCTGTGCCCAGTTCCAGTGACCTCAGCAGAGAAAAGACAAGGACCTGTTGGAGCAGGTCCAGAGGAGGAACACAAACATGATCAGGAGTGCTGGAGCACTTCTATGGGGACAGGCTGAGACAGTTAGGGTTGTGCAGCCTAGAGAAGAGCAAGCTCTGAGAAGACCTTATTCTGGACTTTTAGTGCTTATAGGGGACCTATAAGAAAGATTGAGACAACCTTTTTAGCAGCCCTTATTGTGACAGGGCAAGGGGTGATGATTTAAAATGAAAATAGCTAGAAGGAAGAAATCTTTTACACTCAGAGTGGTGAGGCACTAGCCCAGTTTGCCCAGAGAGGTGGTAGATTCCCCATCCCTGGAAACATCCAAAGTGAGACTGAACCAGGAATCTGAGAAACCTGACCTAGCTGAAAATGCTCCTACTCACTGCAGGGGACTTGGACCAGACGCCCTTTAAGGGTCCGTTCCAACCCAAATTATTCTATAACTCCTGTGTGAGTGTTTGCACCAAAATGCAGTGGGGTTCTCTCTGTCTTTTCGTGTTTGTGAGAGCCAGTGCGTGCCCCAGGCTGCAAGATGATCCCAGGATGGTTGCTCTGGGGCAGGGGTGCCAGGGTGAGAGACAGCTAAGCCCTGGCACAGAACCCCTGCAGCCACAGCACAGCCTGCCAAGCAGAGCCAGAGTGGGATCAATGCAGCCTTAATTGGGGTCTTTTGTCCCCTGTCACTGCCAGGCATCATTGGCCACAGCTGATCAAGCACCAGGGCCCCAGGGAGCCAGGAGGACACATGCAGCCCCATGTTCCACTCCTCCAGGGCCCACACGCAGGGTGATGTGTGTTGCCATGCTCCCCAGGGGGCTCAGGGACACAGCTGCTGTCACCTGAGTAACCAGCTCTGATCGATGCCCACTTCCTGCACCCCACAGGGACTGTAATTGAGTGGGAGGGAGGAGGTGGAGGATGTGGGGATGATCCAGCCTAGCAGGAGGAGCGCAGGATCTGGCCTCAGCACTGGTCAGGGTGCAGGGGCCATGGCATCAGTGTGCCACTGCAACTGTTAGGGATGTGGACAGGGCTGGAGGCCTCCTCTCGGCCCCAAGGAGATGGAGCAGATTGGCTGTGCACTGTGGGCAGCCAATGCTGTGGCTTCAGTCCCATTCCAAGGCTCACAGGCTGGATGAGACTCTAAAGGGTAGATGTGCTCCGATCCCAAACCCCTCCAGTGATCAAGTCCTAGGACTGCTTGAATTTCTCACCTTCAGGAAGTGGCTGATCTCTGACCCTCTGGCACAGGCATTTATGTATTCATGAGAGTTGGTCATCACTCTAGGCACAGGCCACAGCATTGCCAGTACCCTCCAAACATAGACCAGCACTGTGTGCACAACCCACAGCCCCCTCTGCAGCCCCCAGCCACTTCTGTTGATGAAGCCGTTTCTACTTGTCAGCTTTGTGCAACAAAGCGCAGCTCTTCCCCTCCGAAGATCCCTCTTCCACAACCAGCTATTGATCCCTGGGAAAAAAAGGCAGCGTACGGAGTCCCAGCATGCTCCTCCTGCCCAACTGCTCTGCACACCTTCTCCAGGGATATCTGGGGTGCTGCTGAGATCCTTGTCCACCCACAGCTCCCTCCTACAGCTTGGCAGCCCTATAAAACTCCTGTAGGAACACACCTAGAACAACAAAGCTTTTTTTCAGGGCATATAGCGGGTTTTGCTCCCTGCAAAGAGCACTGGGAGGGTCCCCAAACCCATGCTAACAAAGTGTTTGCTATTAGCAGATGTGCTTGACGGAAGAGCCTGGCTTGAGACTTTGACTGTGTGTTCCCTGATGCCTGGGCCATGGTGGTGCAACACTCAGCCTCGCTCTCACAGCCCACGAGGAACTGAGGCTGCCCTCCACCCTGTGGCAGCTCTGGCACTGCTGAGGCCAAAAGAGCATGGCGGGCCAGTGGCACACTGAGCCCATGGGTGCGGGCAGCATCACAAGATGCTTTGAAGACCTCTAAATTTCTCCCTCTGCAGCTCAGAAATTCTCTGCACTTTCTTTTCCCCGTGGTGGACGCTGCTACTATGAATTAATCTCGTCCTTGTGGGAGACCCCTGTAGCTCCGAGTGCCCGTCGCCGGCAGCGGTGGGGCTGGGGCTGGCTGCGCGTTCCACAGCCTCCGA
>NW_008625833.1:0-4219 GCF_000691845.1 Merops nubicus
GGGAGGTTCCAGCTCTGCCCAGCGTCCTGAAGTCAGGCCGGAAGGGACGGGCTGGGTGTCCGTCTCCCGCTTTCCTGCCTGCCACCGTTATATTCGGTGGCTGTTGAAGAGGTTGCGCAGAACCGAGGGCTGGACCCTGCCCGGCCGCTCCGCCGGCGTTGCCCGGGGAGGAACCGGTGGGACCCCATACGGGCGGGCCCTCTCCTGGTGCATAGGGCACTCTTGAGTGACTGGAGAAGCTTTTGAAGAGGGCTTTGAAACCAGACCTCGGCTTTTCTGTGCTGTGCTCTAACTGCTAAAGAGCTGTGAAGGACCCGCTTCGCAGGAAGACAAATTCAACGAGGTGAGCTCGGAGCTCGCCTGCCTGGCAGGCCCCCGTCGGCGGGGACAGTCAGTCACCCTGATCCGGCGGATATGGAGTTGCTGTGCGACACTTTCCATCTCAGGGATGGTAAAGCTGGAAGTGTCTTGTGTCATGGCAGCGGTTCTGCCGGAGCTGCGGTTTTGTTTCCTCTTGCTGGTTCTCCGTTTTGTGTCTCAAAGTCCGACAGAAGTCCTGCATTGAGTTCAGAGAGGGTCGAATAAGAGTTTTCCAAATATCCCTGGAGAAGTCTGTCTTTCTACTGTCCAGGGGAGACGAATCTTCTTCTGGCTGGTGCTTGCCCTTGGGCTGTACTTGCTTTTCTAAGAATTCAGCAGTCACTCTGTGAGCTCTGATTGATGTACTGAGCTCAGAATTGTTGAAACTCGTGGTTATTTTTTTTGCAGCAGTTGAAGCAGGCTTTTACTCCTTCCTATTTAATGAAGGAGTCTCAGAGTAACACTCGGGCACCTGGTGGGCTGTCAGGTTGTAAAGGTGAGTAGCTTTTACTGATTTTTTTTTGTACTGGTGTGGATCACCACTCCTCACGTCTTGCCGCTTAGTCAGAGGCACGGGGCACGCTCTGAGGCTGACTGAAGTTGGAGCAGCTAAACTAAGCCTTCCACCAACTCGGACACCTGTTGCAGGATCATCTCAGCTTTTCCTTATGACCCTTGTGACTTCTCATTATCAACGCAGGTGGTATAAAAGGCAACTTAATTGTACATCTGTGCAGTGCTGCGGTGCTTAAGGGTCTGCCAGTGCCACCCACTACCCTACTACTACTTGGGTAGTAGCTGGATTTCATCAGAATGTGAGAATTTCACATGGACTGGATTTGAGTAAGCAAGAAATGAATCTTCCAATGCAGAGATTGTCCTGGATTCTTTAGCTGTTTCTTTGTGCCTTTATCCCTAGCTAAGCTCAGATCTCCAGCTTTGTGGGACCATTTATTCAAGCCACTGCTTGGTGGATATAGAGGCAACACATAAAAGCATTCAAACCACAGGAAAAGGGACTCCATGTGCTATATCCTCGACGTGAGTGCTTGTCATCTCATTAACAGCTGTTTTACTGATTAAAAACATCCTACTACATTTTACAGCAAGCTTAATTTAGACCCTAGCACGGCTCTAAGAGACCAGAAAATAAAATGGTGTTCTGTCAGCTAACATCAGCATTACATTTTTATCCCTATGAATATAGCACAAAATAGTCCTCCAAAGAAGTTCTACTTATTCCAGGTAAGTGAATTAATTTAGCAAGCAGACAAATAGGGTAGAAACAAACCAACCAACCAAAACTGTCCTGCTTAAGCACTTCTCATCCTGGACTCACATGGAGTGATTTTTGGGGTTTTTTAATAGAAGATCTGTCCCAGTATCTCTTCCTATCCACAATTCAAGACAGCATTCTTCTTTCCCTTTGCTATGTGAATTAAAACAAACTGCCAGAAAACTCCGGGAAACTTGGAGATTGGGAATGTGTCTCCAGATTAATTTTGGCAAAAATCGTGTCTTGTAGCATCATTGGTCCTTTTTTATCAAAAAGACTGATTCTGTCGCCTGCACCTAGGAAAAGTTACCAAATGCTTGTTCTACTTGGTGAGGGTAGATTGTTCTCTGTTTACCTGTGGTCTATGGTAGTGACAACGTGAGGCTGCAGAAAATCCGTGTGAGGACCTCAACAGTGGAAGATTATTACAAAATCTATGTTGACATAGTGAATGAGATAAGGATGTGCTAATTTGGCTTAGTAAATCCCAGCCCCCGACAGCAGTGGTGACTGCCAGAGGTCCCTTCTGCCCTTTACTGTGCGCTGCTCCCCTTGAGAGCAGCGCTGGAGGGAAAGACCACTCTTCATCTTCAAAGGCTGAACTTCCACGAGGATTTGGGTTATGAAACGTGATCTGCCTGAATGGCTTCCTCAGGGAGAAAACCCTGTCACTGGTCGGGATAAGGAAACACAGGTATGTTATGAAGACACAGCGCTGGAGGGAAAGACCACTCTTCATCTTCGAAGGCTGATCTTCCACAAAGATTTGGGCTATGAAACGTGATCTGCCTGAATGGCTTCCTCAGGGAGAAAACCCTGTCGCTGGTTGGGATAAGGAAACACAGGTAAGTTATGAAGATGCAGTAGGAAGAGTTCATTCTTTCGGTTTGGTGGCACAGGCCATACAAAAATGGCATCAGGGACAAATCTGGAATCAAGGCATCGTTACTGTTCATGGAAAACATGACTACCTTCAGCGGCAGGTTTCTGTATGAACCGACAGCTCTGTGGAGGTAAGAGGGGTAGGAGTACAAAAAGGTGAGACACAGTCGTGCTTCAATAATATTTTGAACTGCAGCCTGAGTAATTGAGCTGTAGAGGTAGTGGAAGGAGTTGCTTTCATGCATAGTCGGCTGTGGGAAGCACGGTGGCTGCGGGGCTGGTGTGCCACAGCCCCAGAGATGAATACAAACAGGGCTGAACAAGAGCTGTGTTGGCAGGAGGTAGATTTTTACCTTGAAGCTTCAAACAGTGGTCAAAAATCTTCCCACAGAAGTGCATCTGGCTTTGCTGGGGTGAAGAAGGGCAAGATTGATTATTTATTTATTTATTTATTTATTAAATTTCCAAAATATGCTGGTGTGGTGGAGTGTATGGGTGCTGTAGCAGAGATCCTCTGAGTGGCATGGACTAGGGCATGGGGCATCCATAATGGGAAGGGTGACTTTGAATGAGGAGGAGTGTTCCCTGGGGATTTGGAGATGCTGTGTAGAACATGGACTGTGTTGTTAATGAAGAATTGGAGAATGTACGCTTGGCTGGAGAACTCATTTCCCAGGGCTTAGGATAGAGGATTCCAGTGGAAAGCCTTGGGAAGATGCACGGTGCATCCTGCCTGTGATTCTCTCAGGACCTCCAGAAGCTCTGCACTTCCTCATGCCTTGGCAAACCTTACATTTCAATACAAAATTTCAAAGAATGAGATACTTTGGTTTCCTTCTCTCTTAGAAAAAATTTCCTTTTTTCTTTCATTGTTTTTTTTTTCCTCCTCTCACATTGGCAGTTTGTTCGTAACAGTGGATGAGATTCAGACAGTGGAATTTCAGCAGCTGTCGGGTTGCAGATTTTGGGGCAGTATTCCATCAGTGTATGCGGAAGGTTTTTCCACTATTCTGAGCTGAGACTGAGGTAGAGAGAATGTCCTTAGCTTTCAGGTGTCCCTCCTGCTTCCCCTGTGATAGAAGCACACACTATCCAGGGATTTCGAGGATTTTGCAGAGTGTGGGGACTTTTTTTTTTTTTTCCATGCAGCTTCCCCAGAAAAGCCTGATAATGGTAAGGGTCCCTCAGAACCAATTCCCCCCCCCATTTTTTTTTTTTTTTCCTGAAGCAGCCAGTGATGCTTCAGGTAAGTTGTTCATCCCTAAAGATGAGTCTGAGAGGCAGATGGACCTTTTTTCCTATGTAGTTGTGGTATGTTCACTGTGGACCGAGTGTTGTCTGGCCTGGGAGTGGGACTCGATGATCCTTATGGGTCCATTCCAACTTGAGATATTCTCTGACTGCATGAGTGAACTGCCACTATCTACTCACGTTGCTTTCTTGCTGCTTCCAGGCACACTCTGAGTAGGTAGCAGGAAGCACAGATGGAGGAGGGAGTGGATTTGTAGGGAATCGATAGTATGTACTCGTGGTGTGAACTATGTGGCTTTTGAGATGTGGTTCGTGCCAATGAATGAGAAGTATTCTGTGGGCACTAATACGCCTGGGTATGCAGGTTCTTGGTGTGTTGTTCTGACAGAGCCTGGCTGTCTGAAAGGAGAAGCATAAGGAAGCAAAGGAAGAATGATTGACGCGAATAAA
>NW_008625834.1:0-1239 GCF_000691845.1 Merops nubicus
AACTACTATGTTGACTCTTTGATAAGCCACGAAAACGAAGAGCTCTTGGCCTCCAGGTTCCCCGGCTCTGCCTCCCACCCGGCTACCGCCCGACCGTCAGGATTAGTCCCGGACTGTGGCGACTTTCCATCCTGCAGTTTCGCCCCTAAACCGACCGTTTTCACCACCTCCTGGGCTCCGGTTCACTCCCAATCCTCGGTGGGCTACCACCCCTACGCCCCCCAGGCTCCCGTCGGGGCTGAGCCCAGGTATATGAGGACTTGGCTGGAGCCCCTCGCCGGGGCCGTCTCCTTCCCGGCCTTCGCCCCCGGTGCTCGCCCCTACGGCCTGAAGCCCGACGCCTTTCCCGGGCGCCGGGGGGAGTGCGGCCCCGCCGACGGTCGAGGCTACGCGGACTACATGTACGGGGCTCCGGGGGAGCTGAGAGACAGAGCAGCGCAGACAATTCCTTCCCCGGAGTCCGAAGCCATCGCTTCCAGCAAACACAAAGAAGAAAAGCACGAATTAGACCCTAGTAAGTCGAAGTCATTCTTCTTTACGACCGGGGAAGGCATTACGGCTTCCAGGACCCTACTCAATAAAATGAAATTACCTTTAGAGAGAGAGGAGAGAGGAGAGAGAGAGAGAGAGAGAGAGAGGAGAGCCCCCGACCCTAAAACTCCAGATACGCAGGAAGATCTGGGGGTTTGAGCGAGCCCGGAGAGCGAATATCTCGACTTTGTTTGGGGCTTTTTAGGCTTTTATTTCTCCTTTTATTTTTTTTTTCTTTGTTTTTCTCCTTTTTTTTTTTCTTTTTTCTTTTTTTTTTTGCCTTTTTCTGCAAAAAAAAAGGGAGGGGGGGGCGGAGGGAGATCGTTGTCTTCATTCGTCACCTTCCACCGGGGGGAATTAAAGGCAAAAAAATATAATAATAATAGAGAAGGAGAGTGCGTGTGTGAGAGGGAGCGAGAGGGGGTGAGGCAAAGGGAGAAGCCTCTTCGCTTTCAAATATTTCCACTTTCAAAGAACAAGGAAGAGTTTGTAGCTGCCTGGAAGTGAACGCATTGATGTGGGTTGTTTTATTTTTTTTTTCTCCCGGGGGGAAGGGTGGGGAAAGGGGGAAAAGAATATCTCTGGATAAACTGCAGAGGTGTCTCTTTATCTCGTTTAAAAATCAATAAAAAGCTCCACCGGTGCAATTATTCATAAAAAAAAAAAATAATGTTCCAACACGTGGGAATAAATTGAGAAAAAAAAAAA
>NW_008625835.1:0-210 GCF_000691845.1 Merops nubicus
ATAGCCAGGAGGGGAAAGACCTTAGCTTAGAAGGTTCCTGTTGTCTTAAAAAAAAAGGAATTAGAAATTCAGTATTCTCACAGACAGAGCCTGTTTTGCAAAGCCCAGACACCACGACGATGGGCAGTGCTGGAACCAGCTGCCTCTGCAGAAGGGCTGTGTGTGTGAGCAGAGTGGCTGGGCGCCCGGGGGGGGGGTATTGCGCGGGTT
>NW_008625835.1:373-4090 GCF_000691845.1 Merops nubicus
GGAGGTGTGAGCTGCTCGTCGTGCCCCGGGTCTGGCTTTGCAGCCAGCGTATCCCTGTAGCTGTGACGACGGGTGTTACACAGGGCTCTGCCTGCAGAATGAGAGCCCAGGGTGAGTGTAACATGATGGCTGTTCCCAGTGCTCCCGGTGCTCCCAGTCTGGGGCATCCCATAGCTAAAGCTGGAGCCTGCCTCTCAAAGCTGGGGTCCAATGCCCAGGGCTACCAGGGGACCTGCTGGTAGGGAGGCTCTGGGTCGACGCGCCGCTCCAGCTGGGGTGACAGTGAGGATGCCAAGGAGGGCAGCCTGGCAGTGTCAGTCTGGACAGGATGGAGTTCAGAAAGGAGGGAAATAGCAGCAAATCCTCCCAGAGAGAAGGCGAATGGGGATCAAAAGGGAGAGATGTTGTTTGTGTAAGCTGGGACAGTTCCTGGTGTGTGGAGGGGGCTGTTATGCTGTTAGGTACACCCCCCATCTGATGGCAGGGGCTGCTCCCTACACAAACTCATGGCTGTCTGTGCTCTCCAGCAAGTGCACAAGGCCACAAGTGAGAGATTTTGCATGCTTGCAAGAAAAGGGACCTTTGCTCCTTCCCTGCTTCTCTATTAAACTTTGCATTGCAAACTCCAGAGGGAAAAGTGCAGTCGCTGTGAAGGCTGGTATTTTTAAAAGCAGTGGCACAAGGAACCCAAAGCACAACTTTCCTCCTGCTTAACTTTGTTCTAACTTCCAGTGGCTGCTTCAGGACCAACCAAACTCCTCAAACTCCCTCTGCAGAAGCAGCAGTCTGCCATGGGCTGCTACTTCATTTTCTTCCACTACAGTTTTTGCACTAAATTTATGGCCTGAATTATTTTGTTTAATGCTGTTGAGGACAAAGGGCCCTCTGTACCCAGCAACCCTATTAAAACATGCCTATTAAACCTCAGCCTGTGAAACCACAGGGGCTGAGTGCTGCAGGCTTTGGTGGCAGTCCTGCTGATGGCTCTGCTCTTGAAGATTACAGAACTGAGCGTAGAACAACGTTGCTATTGTCAGGAAGGCTGAAGGTCTGGTGGCAGGAGAGCAAGAGCAGTGCATGAGGGAAGGCTTACAGCTCTTTGGCTTGCAGATCTTCCAGCTGCCTTTTACCATCAGCCTTCACCAAAGGTGGGAAAGGAGATGGAGTGGGTGCTCTCCCTTCATGGCTTGTTGACAGTTTGTCAAGCAGGGCTTGGAAGGAGGCTCCAGCTAAGCACTGGCCATTCCTTTCACTTATTTCCTCCAGCACTTAATCTAATTCATGATCTGGATCTCTAGGAACCTCTTCATCCACCTCTGAAGCATGGTCATTGCTTTGCTGGGCAGGGACAGGAGACCTGGTTATAATCTGCTGCTGAACTGGGTGTAGCACTTTAGCCTCCCCACCTTCCCACCTCCCCACCCTGAAGGGACCAAGCACCACTAGCAAAGTGACCTTGGCTGAGCTGCTCTCCCGGACTGGCATCCACAGGGTGCCCCTCTCTGCCATGAAGTGTGTGTCAGTGGCTGTAAGGTGGATCCAGGCCCAAAACCAGGTGAGGGCAAAGACCTCCAGCACCCCAGAGCGAGGGGGATTAGATCCATGCAAAGCAAACACCTTGACAGCACCTGCACACGTACACTGAAGCAACCACATAGCCTGCAGCTCCAGTGCAAAAACATTGACCTGAACAGCAGCCAGGTCATTTTTTATGAGAATGCACCCTTCTTGAGCAATTTTTCCAGCACATCCCACGCAAACAGGTTTTCCTTGAACACCGCACGGCAGCATTTGCCACCTCATGCCAGCTTGGGTTTTTTTCTGATTGTAAGAGGTGGGAGGGCTCTCACACATCACTTGGTGCCTCCGTGCTGCTGAGCAGAGTCTGAGCAGTTGCAAAGATCTCCTCACGGATGCAAACTCCAGCACTGAACCATTCCATGCGACCAGTTCTGCTGAAGTCAGACAAGATCCCACCTCGCCACAGAAATCAGAGGCCTCCAACCTGGCACATAGATACCTGTTTAATAACACATCCTTCCTCTTCTCCTCACCACAACAGCCCTCCCAGGAAGGGCACGTTGGCTCTTCCCAGTCTGCATGCTGTGAGCTGCACTGCAGAAGCAGCATGGATCCTTCAACACTGGCTATTGGTGTCTGCCATATTTTGCTAAATTAACTAAATTCTTTCTGGTAAGAAGGGGATGAGGATGGAAAATGGATAGTGTCTGTAAAGTCAAGGGTGAGATCCCACACAGTTCTGGCCCAACACAGCCTGTGCCCACTCAGACCTGGAGTTGGAAGTACTGTGAAAACCTGGAGATTGTAAGGCATTGTAAAGCCAATTTATCAACTTCCACTGCATGACAGTACCTCAAGGCAGCCAGGATGTTATCAACAGATGCATTACCTGTACTTCTGGGTTAGTGGAAAGTGATTGATGTGTGCTATTTGTTCCTAACTCAGAGAATGAAATGGCTGGAGTCTCTCCCTTCCCACACGGGAGAGCTGGAGGGATGTTTCTAGGGGAGCAGCTCTGCTCCTTGGCAGACACTCCTTTTGGATCCCAGCTTGCAGTCTCACCAGGTCCTTCACTGCTGTATGCAGCAGGGAGGGGGAAGCAGAAGCAGCCCTACCCCTCCTGCTAGTCTGTCCCTTGGTACTCTGTATATTGGCCTCATTTGAAGAACAGCAGAAAAATTGTGTTTATGCCAGACAATCAAACAAAAAATTCCCTTGTTGTCTCATTCGGTAGAAGACTGATATTCTAGTTCTTCCTGGGTTGAATTTGATCATCCTGAAATGTCCACTGATTTTAACCCCCCAAAAAAGGACTGGGAGATGTAAAGTTTGTGCATCCTTAAAAAAAAATGAGCAGAAATTGAGCATTTTATTTTATTTGTAATGCTGTGCACTCAGTAGTGCTTGCAAGTGGCAGATGCCGAGGGAAAGCTGTTTCATCACACAGTTTTACAAGAGAGAGAAGAAGCAAATCTTACAGTCATGCAAAGGGTTGAGCCCTGTCCCCCTGCAATGCTGGAGGCAGACTGAGTAACCTTCTAGCACCTTCCTGTGCTTGTTCTGTCAGACCTATTTCAGGGTATTTGAGATAATTCCTAGCTAATTGTCAGGCACAAAGAGCAGCTTCTGGCTGTGGTCATGACTATGTCATTAGATAGGACTCCTGTGTTTGCTCCCTGTGTTCCCCAACACCAAGCAGATACCTGTTACAAGAGGGAGAGGATGAGCCAGGTTCTTCTCAGTTTGTGAGCCACTCAGCACTGCTAGAGGCTTCAGCATGCTCTGGAAGGGAGAAGAGAGTTTCAGATCACCATTCTTACAGAGAAAACAATGACAAACACCCTTTACTTTGCTTTAGTGACCTGTGAAAACCCCAGCAGCAGTGCTGCACACGGGGGGCTTGGCACGCCTGACTCCAAAGATCAGCTGGCCCTCAGAGTGCAAAACCCCTGGGAACTGCTGCTATATTATTCTGCTCTCATCCGAACCTCCCAAGTGATGGGTTTCCCCCTGGGCGAGCTGCATTAGGCTGCCGAGCAGCCCGCTGGCAGGAAGCTCCGGCAGGAAGGGGGGAGAGGCTGGATGCTTTTGGCACCCCCTTTGAGAAGTCTGCTGTGCAGCCGGGCTGGCACTGGGCACGGAGGAGCACAGTGGCCTCTCTGCCCCGGGCAGGAGCTGTGGCTGTGCCCACGCTGG